>NC_041368.1:10517043-10604543 GCF_900634415.1 Cottoperca gobio
CTCAACAAGAAAATAAAGATAAAACAGTACATGACACAAGCTAATACAATAAAGCACCATAAAACAAGAATCACCAGATCATTCGTGACAACATGACTGATACTTCTACAAAAACTGTTTACGTTCGAGTTAAATAAGTTGTATGTCCAAATGATAGTTTTAAGTAAGGGCACCTAACAATGACTCTTTAGTATAGATATATTTATTTATTTCTAACCTTTATTTTACCAGGATAGGTCTCATTGTGATTCAAAATGTCAAGATAGGCAGCAGCACAGTTACAGACAAAAAGAAACAGTCACAATCACAACATTAATTAAAACATTTACAGACACAGCGGTCTGCTTCAATGTGTTTAAGAGTCTCTTTAAGTCTGCTCGTAGAGACCAGCTCTCTGAGTTTCAGCTCATTCTGCAGCTGGTTCCAGGCAGCCGGAGCAGCGTAACTAAAAGCCCTTTTCCCAAGTTCTGTACGGACTTTTGGGACAGTTAGAAGAAACAAGTCCTCGGAGCAAAGCCGACATGGTCCACTACATTTCCTACTAATGTAGATCCTTCGGTATTGTGGAAGAGCACCAAGAATAGCTATATAAATAAAGATGTGCCAGTGTTTCAGTCTACGGGTGGTCAGGGAAGACCATCCAACACGAGCATATAAGGTGCAGTGGTGCATCAGGGTTTTGAGGTTTGATATGAATCTCAGTGCCCCGTGGTCGACGGTATCCAGAGAGCTGAGGCACTGAGACGATGCATTCATATAAACAACATCTCCATAGTCCAGCACAGACAGAAACGTCGCAGAGACTAATCTCTTTCTGGCCTCGAAAGAAAAACAGGACTTGTTTCTAAAGTAAAAACCTAATTTTATTCTTAATTTTTTCAAAAGTTCTAAAATGTGAGGTTTAAAAGAAAGAGAATCGTCAGTGATAATAACAAGATACTTGAACTGAGACACAGATTCAATCTGGGAACCCTGTGAAGTGATGATAGGAGGGAGGTTCAAGTGTTTGGTTTTTGCTTTCGAGATCATCATGAGCTTCGTCTTTCCAGCATTTAAAACAAGTTTCAAATCACACAAATTACATTGTACAATGTTAAAAGCAGTGTGGAGCTGACAAAGAGCCTGATTTGGGGAGGACAAAGAGCAGTAAATTACTGTGTCATCAGCATAAAAATGGAAATTTGCATTTAAAACATTGTGATTAAGATTATTTATATAAATGATAAATAACAATGGTCCTACAACCGATCCCTGTGGCACACCCTTGGATACATTAAGAGAACTAGAAGTTATACCTTCTGCCCGCACACACTGTGATCTGCCCGATAAATAGTTTTCAAACCAACAGACAGCTTGATCTGAGAGACCTATACTGTAGAATCTTTGTGACAATAAGGCATGATCTACTGTATCAAAAGCCTTGGATAAATCAATAAAAAGTGCTGCACAATGTTCTCTATTGTCCAAGACATTTAGAAAATCATTTATTACTGTTAAGACGGCCGTTGTAGTGCTGTGTTTTTTTGTCAAATCAGATTGAAGGTCAGATAAAATATTATTAGTCGTTAAAAAGTACTTTAGTTGTTTACTTACCAATGATTCCAGCACTTTATTTAAGACAGACAATTTGGAGATGGGTCTGTAATTGTTTAGGAGAGTGGGGTCACCCCCTTTCAACAGTGGGAGAACAAAAGCAGATTTCCGAATAAGGGTAATTTCGTTTGTCTCCAGGGATAGATTGAAAAGATAGGCCAGGGGCGAGGCGAGGAAATCAACTATATAGGAGAAGGTTGGTTAGTTTTTCCACTAACATTGGGGAAAAGACTTTTCAACACGTGTTGTCTGTCTAAAGAAAGTATTGCATTAGCCAGCAGGACTCACAAAATACAAAACATGATGAGATGCCTGACGTTATCTTCATTATTAATAATCACATAATTAGTTGTTTGTCTATAAAAACTGGCTGAATCTCAGACAGACAGCAGAGAGTCTACAAGGTCGGGATCCGTGAAGACACTTAAACTGTTTGTGGTATAACATGGTCCATCCCATTATTACACCATCAACATGACAAGAAAGTTGTGATCCGCCCGGCAATGAGACTTGCGTGAGAGGAATAGGAATCATGACCAACATCAGGACACCGCCCTGCAGCGCAGTCACCTACCAGTTGATTGCAGGGTAATCTGTGGCCTTAAAACCTAACGATGTCAGTGAATCTCAAACTGCAGTAATGAAGACGTGGATCCAATTCTGCTAAAGCACTTCTGCCTGGTATGGTGTGAACTCCACAAAGTCGTTGTTTTTGATTTACCGTCTCTCATTTAGAGCACTGAAGCTCTATTTACTTCTTTCTGAATCAATAGTCTGTAATGTCAGCAGCCTGTGCTAAATGCAACATCTAGGATTTTACCAAATCACACCGCCAGAGTTAGTTCACAGCTGATTTTTCTTTTACCCTTGATATTGCTTTTTATTATACTGTAGTTTGTCATTTACAGCACTTTCTGTACTCCATGCTGCAGTACTGTACAGGAGAATGATTTAAATACAGTCAAATCCATTTCTTAAGGACAAACTATTTTCTGCCTGAAGTCCATTCTCTTTAATCATTCATCCATTTCAAGACATCAAAGTTAAATCGCTTTACTCACTTCAGTATTGCTTACTCACCGTGTGCAACTCTTACATTCCATTAGATTAACTGAGCAATACGATATCAATTATGCTCACAAAGGGTGATTTGTTGGAACAGGGGTGCATGCGTGTATATATATATATATATATATATATATATATATATACACACGATACAGTATGCGTGCTAGAGTGGTAGAAATCATTACAGCTTCCTATTTAGACTGCTGCAAAAGCAGCAGAGCAGAATAGCTAGAGAGTCTGTGCTTATTGATCTGGATGTGATTTAATGCTTGGCATACAACTCTAATCTTTCACAAGACACAGCGAGCAGAACAACTGCACTGTAATTAAGTTCAATTTCAGGAACAAAAACGATGTCTGGATGGTTTGACCTTTTCGCCGACTGTTAGTATGTCGTTTGTAGATATGAGTTCCCTGCCACATGAAGAATGATCCAATTAGTTTCAGTTCACTTAAACATAAACTACGATTGTTTAAATTAAATTATTGCAATACACAAGGGGTCTCGGTATACCAACGACTTGTAAACGAAAAGGTTTAGCAGAGAGTACAGCCTCCAATAAACTACACTTAACTAAATTCTCCAAGCTACTCAACCAGATAAGGGACTTTATGAAAATGATTGGTGCGGTGAAGTGGGCTAAACCTTGTGTTTCACTTTGATACTTTGAGCCCTTATCTTGATTTCCAAAAAAAGAAAAATCAACACCATCACTACAAAATGCCAAAATAATATAAAAGTGGTAGATTGTTAAACACAGACTTTGGACGTAGTCACAGTGAAGTCCCCCATTGGTTTGTGGACTACTGTTTTTCTCGACGTTCTTGCGACCTGTCAATCACAAGGTAGCCCTAAAGCATACCCTGCTTTATCGTCTATTTTACTCTAAATAAATAAATCTAATTTAGTAAATGAACTTCATGCTGTGTTGAAGAAGGCTTGAAACTAGTGATTGAGAACATACAGTCATTAGGAAAATGTTACCTAAAGGTAATAAATCAAGTGAGTAGTCGGGTCATTTTCTCGTAGACTTCTCTACAATCGGACTTCATTTTGCAACCAGTGGAGTCACCCCCTGCTGGCCATTAGAAAGAATGCAGCTTTAAGGCACATCCGCATTGGCTTCACTTGACACAAAGGTTGCCCCTGCTAAATTGCATACTTTAAACTTTAATATCCTAATGGAACTTGTAATGTGTGCGACATTAACAACATCCTGATACAGAGACGGGACTGTTTTCTCTGCCTCTATCAAAGTGCACCTTCATGAACCATGTCGCAAGTCTTTGATGCAACTATTTATGTAACTATATAACAAAGAAAGGCTTCAAAATTTAAGAAAAGGAAAACATAAAAGTAGGGAGTGGCCGCCCCAGACTACACCACCTGTATGATTGTATGACAGTCTCACAAAAGCAGATTTCTCGACAGGGTGGCATGAAGAGAGACACAAATGTACCCCTAAAGATGACATATTTAATATGTTTTATTGTACCTTCCTCTCTGCCTCTTGATGAATTGGTTTGATGGTACAGTTTGTGCCAGTGTGGCTTTGCAGCCTGATTCTCTGGGATCAATAGAAGTTAGTGATTTTTAGGATAACACAGTTTCCCTCAGTGAGACGTTCCGAGCAAATATCTGACAGCATTTCAATAATTGTTAGAAGTCTTTAGGAGAGCATTCAGGTTACCATCCATCGCACTGCCTCCTAAGCACACCTTGGGCATGCTTCCCACTTTCCACCGTGGAAAATGAGATCTGTTCGGGGAGTCTCTCACTCTATGTCTGACACACAACCTCTTTAGCAAGATTCAATTGACTGTAAATGTCAATGGGTCTTTCCAGAACTTCCTATGGAGTTTAAGTAAAAATGGTATTTACGAGGTGTTGACCATATGGCGGGAGCAATTAATAGCATGTAGTTGTTCTGGCATTGGTCCAAGAGGCTAACATGATGATAAACCACAAACCTGCACTGTTTTAGGTGATTGTAGGTCGGTTTTAGTTTAAGATAATGTGTCTAGTGTGACACGTAAATCCAACCATAGATATCACACAACAAACATGTCCAATCACTTGTCAATACTGTCTATCAAAGTCTGTGAACTTAACCTTGTTTTATATATAGCGGTAGCTTGTTATAACCCACATAATTATGCACACAAGTTGTACGCCTGAGGGAGCAGAGTGGCCTAAATCCAAACAGTGTTACACGTGGCGCTGTTACCAGAGAGCACACAGTTACAATCAGACACATCAGACACCCGCAGTAATTAAGTCATCAGAAAGGCAACAGATTTTTACTCAGTTAAAAGTCAGTGTGAACATTTTGTCAAACACATGCCAACATAAAAATTCAAAACTATCCGGCTCCGAGACTTGCTCTGTGCAAGTGTTTGCATCACTACATATCGTAAAAAGTTGGTCATAATTTCTAAAGCATCAGGTAAAAAAAGCAGCGTGAGGCATGTATTTATATTTAATCTTTCCTCCTTTTGTTTAACAGTTTATTAATTTGTACAATAAAGGCTTTAGGGATTGGAACTCCCCATTGCTTATTTAGTAAAAGTCTCTATTTTATCGTCATTATTCAGAGCTGTAACCTGTGAAATTGGATGTGGAACTTCGCAGCCACGTGTTTCATTTCACATTTAGGATGACATTAGGGCCAGACACTGCTGGGAGAATTGAAAACTGCACAGCAGAAGTGCTTTGATGCATGCGCGGCCTCATTTTCCTCGGGCAGATAACGTAAATGAGGGCTGCCTACTGGATAATTAAAGATGAGAAATCCAGTTGTAAACAATGTCTTCAAAAACTAAACAGTGAACTGTGTAAGTAGAGCCATTATTTATTCTTGGTCGGGGATCAAGAGGGAGCAAATACAATCTAATAAAGTGTGATAATAACTTGTTGCTCTCCCGGATGCTCAGATTGCAGCAGACTTTGCTGTAATATCACAACTTTCACTCAGCCAATATCATAAACAAAGGGGCGACCTGTGAGATTAACTGGGATCCATAATACATGAGCCAAAACCAGAACCACAGCCAAAACCACAGACAGTATTTGACTCACTTGCCTCAATAAACGTGGCTCCCAAGAGAAGTTTTACGTGTAACTTGACAATAAAAGTAATGCCGGTAAAAATTCTTGCGATCAAATGATGATATTGTATTTTGTGTTATGGTACCCAAGGTCAGGGCTGCAATAAGTAGTCTGAAGCACCCCAGAAAGGTCAGGAGATAAAAAGAGCACGGCAAGTGCTATAAAACAATAAAACCTTTCATGTTTCACTCTCCTGAGGCGTAAATTGCCTGTATTTATGGCTGAACAGCGAGTGCTCAGAGCCTCTCAACATGCCACATCTTCCAATACAGGCAGTTATTGTATTGCTCTTAACTTTGAGATTATCTGTCTGATCTTCAACATTCAAATCCTAGGTTTTACTGCTCAATATTAGAGGCAGTTCTGATGTCATTATACAGTTTCAGCCCAAAACAAAGTGTTTATGAACAGAAACAAACAGAGGAAACGACACTTAGGAAGCACAAGAAGACGAACCAGATAGTTATAATTCATGTACAGAGCCAGTGAGTTCATCAGCATAAGAAAGTGTTACAGTGCAGTACAGTCCTTCTCTTCCTCTCTATCTGTATGCATTTATGTAAATGTATGTTACTAACACAGCATCCGGGGCATCATCCCCTGGAGTTTCTGTGTCTCATGTGGCAGGTTGCCACTGATAAAGTTTACGTCAGGATCATGAATCGTGGCTGCGCCTGCTGCCCTGGTCCTGCTGGACACCGGGAAGCCTTTTTGACATTTTCCTGGATTCATCCATACTTTCTCTTTTTCAACAAAACATAATTTCTGTCAATGCGAGGGTCTAAGGACAGAGGGTGTCGTAACCTGTACAGTCTGTAGAGACAAATGTATAATTTGTGATATTGGGCTATATAAATAAATTTGATTTGATTTGAGAGTACAGGGGCTGCTGCAGGCAGAAGGAAGCCAACGTGCAGTACTTCTTTGGAGCAGGGTGCCGATGTGTCTGCCATGACATTAATCCACGACAGCATGTTCACAGCAGACGATGTCTCTGTGTTTCACTCACAGGTGAGAAGTACAATCCTTGTGGAAAATGGAACTATGAATAAAATGTACAAATTATTGAGTCTGTTGTTTTTTCTTCTACTCGATCTCAGCTCTACTCTTCTTGTGATGGCGAGCAGAACTTTATTTTAAGGCTTTAGCCCACAAGATCTTTTAACACAAGTTTACAAACTTTTTCCTTGAGGTTATTTAATTCATTTTCTATATTCTAGAGATTTAGAATATCCGACTTTGGCAAGGGTCGTATGTGTGATAATGCAACTTTTACTTTTCGACAACTCATGTGGGACTGTCCGCTGGTTTGGAGCTAGACTAGCATTGCCACCAATAGAGCCATGCTGCTAGCATGGCTAAAAACAAAGCAGTCAATAAAGAATGATACATTTAATGGATTCACCCATCCAATAAACACATCTAGAGCAATTCAATTTTGTTTTGTTTTGTTTGTTCATTATTTATTAAATTCACTATAGTGTGTTTCAATCAAGCAAATTGGTGATTTAGTGAATGGAACAACTTTTGTCTCAGTCTTGAAAGTATTCGCACGGGCAGTGGAATTTGCTAAATACTGGACACACAGTGTTGATCACTGTGTATTGGCCTAATAAAGAAACTAAAGTGTTTAGGTCTATACGCCACCTGGCAAATACACTGCAAAGATAGTTAACAAGCTGTGTGCGCACTACTGCTCAGTGATTTAGTGACAAGTTAAATGCATAAATGATATGCCTTCATGAAGTTTTAACTCACATTTCACTCTTCAGCCTAAATTCAAACTGTGAATCTGTAAAAATAATATACCGTATATTTAGGTGAATACAGGTTGGAGGTCTGCCAGGGAAGTACTTATACATAATTAACAGGATTTTAAGATAAATTTGAAATATGCTGTGACATAGTGTTAAGAGGCTTTAAAGGGACACATATGAATCTTAGTAAGGAGACTGTGCGTGGAGCCTGGCAGCAGAAGTTCAAACAAACTGAAAAAGCTTTAAGGGTGACTGTGTTACGCAAGTACAAAATGCATCATAATAAACTAAACAGGTTGTGACAAAGGCATGAGCCAGAATGGGAAAGTCCTTGAATAACCCAGCAAAAGCTCTTATAAGATATTCACTGAGATACCGTAGCTGATCCCAGTCACTCCCCATCCATCTTCACTAAACTGGAGGAAATCTGCAACAAATAATAGGGCAAAATCACAAACTTCAAATACACCAAGCTGATACAGACCTAAAACCGCTCTTACCACCTGTGCTACATATAAAAGGCAATCCAAACTGAACATGGACTCATTTTCAACAAAGAGCAGTGAACCAGCTGGGACCTATTAGCCATTTATTCCAGGTCAGATGCTGATGTTGCGTGTCGGAGATGCTCTCCCATTCAGTAGGCATATTGTAATTTAGGCTGCATCTAATTATTATTTTCATTATTAATTAATCTGTGGATTATTTTAGTCAGAAAATGTCAGTAAAGTGCAAGTTATAATTTTGCATAGCCCAAGATGACATGGCTCATTTTGTCCAAAACACAAAAGTATCCAGTTTATTTTCATGTATGACAAAAAAAAGCATGAAATCCTCACGTTTGAGAAGCTCGAAACCAGCAAAAATGCTTTAAAATGACAAAAATTGAATAATTGACTAATTCTTCCAACTCTAATTGTAATTACACAAGCTTGCTAGCTACTCTCCCAAACTGCTGTTGTATTTCTTGTTTGCAGACGGCAGACTTGCTCTGTCATTTCTTTTCTTGGCATGATGAAAAGTTGTGATAATACATAATTGAATAAGAGTCTATTCCACTGGAGGGGAAAGTCCACTTGCCTATTACTATTTTGAGTATGTAATTAAACTGTCACATGGCGATTCTGTCAAAGAGAGCAGCAACTGAATCAAATTATATTTTGTAGAACAGATTGTTCGCAAATGGAGAAAAGGATGAAATGAAAGTCTAAAAATGTGGTAATTAGGAAGTCTTATTTGAACAGCATGTTGGTAACCAGAGGGAGCTAAGGTGCAGGAGCACAGAATATTAATGGAACTTTGATGAAATGTTCTCACGTCTTTTACTGAATATCCCACAGGCAAAGCGCTTACACAACTAAACAAATTAGTCCGGCAATTTTAATTATAGATCTTTTTTTGCCTGATGAGATATCAACAGATGTTTTAAAAAGACACAACTAGCATTAGACTTTCTGCCCTTTGGCTGACTTACAATTGATGCTCTCCAGAGTTACCTCTAAAACTGTGGAGTAAACTTTAGTCCACACACACTCTGCGGGATATTTTATGCGATAATCTAATGTATAAATGTTATAAATAAACAAACGGTGAATATGGCAGGAGAGTGCTGCAGTTGTTTCCCACTCTGCTTATGCAAGTGATGCCAGTAGAAGCTGATCCCAGAACAAATCTCATCCAACAGCAAAGCACTTTTTGAATGCAATGTTTACTGCCAACAGCTTTTTAATTCTCCAAACACAGAGTAACAGGGGACTTCTGATGGGATCTTTAAATGCATATTCAATACTCAGCGAAGTTATATTTGTATAAGATCATTAAATACTAAATCTGAGGTGGTGAACAGGAACCATCCGTGACACTGACGGGATATAAAGAGACTGATGCCTGATGAATTAGGGGCAAAATATGATGCAACCTACACAGATGTGAATATTTGATGAGGGAATCACACTATTCTTTTCGTATAAGATAATCTTAGATCTTTTAAAACAAGCAGATGAGTGCTCTTGTGGTAAAAAAAACCAAACTGCAGCATTAGAAGAAGAAAAATAAGGGCATGTCAAATAATTTTCACATTTGTTGACCACATGTCAAGACACACCAACTCAATCCTATTGTTTAGTACCTACAGTGACATATAAACACACGCTCCTTCCAAATGAGTCGTATTTCATCAATCATTTAAAAGGATGTCAAACATATAACAGCTATTATTATATGTAATTTATAATAGTTATCAGTAGGTATGGGATAATATGAAAATATGATGTACCATGTAAAGCACACTGAGACAAATGTATAATTTGTGATATTGGGCTATACAAATAAATTTGATTTGATTTGATTTAGTTCAATCTCTTGGTCAGAACACTGAACGATAAAATTCAGCCTCATTTCCACTTACTACAGGAGAATAGTGTTACACTGTCATGTAGTTTGACGACGCTGTAGTCCACTGCATTTATAAATAGGGTGACTTGGCTGCCTTTCCACGCACTGCTCCTATGTGGCTGCTGCTCTACTCTGTAGCATGGCCTGTCACAGCACTGCACAACCATCCAGCAGGCGCTGATGCAGCATGCAGCAATGGTGGTCGACACCCGTGACTTACTGGATCACATCAACCTCACGCGCTGCTTCAAGTTCAGCTCTGACCTCCGGCCTGCAAGGACTTTGCAAAGATGTGGACTGAGGATGTGATGGTAAAAGTTTGTAACCCTCTAATATAATCTAAAAACAGCTGCACAGGACTAAGAGAGTTTCAGAACGCACATTTTATAAACCAAGATAGTAAATATTAGGGGCAGCAAAAAACAAAGCAGATTCTTGAGATGTTCTATACAACATTTGAGGAATAATCAGTGGTAAAAACTGACCAGTTTTAGGTTATTTTGTAGCATATTCCAGTCACTAGCTGTAGCACACTTGAATGAGGACTTGCCCCAGGAGGACTCGACTTTGGGGACACTTGGCAAAGTGTGACAGACGTATCCGCATGCGCAGGATTAAGTTTCCACAACGCTTCAGAGGTTAAGTTTGAATTTGGCTTTGGCCAGTTAGCAATGCAGATGTTTGCCGAGTGAGGAGCATAAATAGAAAACATGAAAGCAAAGAGTCAAACAGCAATCTTTGTATTTGAATATCATCAACATAATCTATTAGAGGAAGCTGGTCATCTGAAGTCTCTTTCTAATTCCCAAGGAATGTGTAAGAAGTGGTTTCCATGTGTTGTCTCATATATATTTTATACACGGTGTAGCAATAATAAGGCCATTAATCATCTCTTGAAAATAAACCAATACAATTAAGCGCAAGGGCAAAATAATTTCCACAAGCCTCCAAACGGTGGAAATGACTTACAGGTTCGTATCCACCTGAAAAACAAGTATAGAACTGAGCCTTGACGCAGACGCTTGATGGCAGGCAGGGCCGATGACAGCAGATGTTTGGATTTGACACGCTGCACTGTGACAGCACAGTGACAGCCTCAGACCCAGAGGGAGGACGGTTCACAAGCACACACATTACTTTGCCATCTATCAATAAAAAGATGATTTTAGTACCCCATGTTAGTGCTGATGAGTCAGATATGTAAAACACAGTCGGTTGGCACTCACTCGTTTGGTTGAACCACTCATTTTACATGCCATTAATTCTGAATTGTTAATAGAAATCAGTCGGGAGCTTATTGATTGGTTTTTATTACCTCATTTATTTCATGTCTTGTCTGGATTGCAATGCTCTACTAAATTATTTACCAGGTTCACCGCGGTGTTCACTTGCTGCGGTGCAATTCTCTCCACACTGCTGAGGCAGATACGATTTATACATTTTCACTTTTAGGCTGTATATTGTAACGTTCAACACTTGTGGGACAGAGCAAAAGAATGTGCATCATCCTGAAAAACCTTCACCAGAATCCTGCTCTTGCTATTTGTTGAGGCACCCAGCGGGATACACATTCAATAGTTTTGGACATGTTTTTGTGATTTTAAAAGATTTAAGTTACGTACTGATAGATAGTACATTCCTTTTCACTACATGTGCACATAGCCATCCTCACTCACTATTTAAAGCTGCAGGTAAGGCACACCTGTATAGCCTGTAGACATCATACTGGTCTGTACCCTCTTCAATAATATTTCAATGAAGAAACTGCACTTTACAAAATATATCCCAAAGAAAATGTAGGAAATCACTGTATTTGCTGCTCTCACCTTTGACAACATCGCCCTCTGCTGGTGTTGAACTGCACATGGACACATTTTTTGCTTTACATAATTGTTTTTCTTTCAGCAGTCCACATGAACATTTGCTCTCATGTCTCACAATTATTATTATTATTATTATTATTATTATTATTATTATTATTATTATTATTATTATAACAGAACATCATACATGTTGAATGTATGATGTTAATGCAGGATGTGATCTCAAGTACATCACACACAAACACCAATGGTCAAAGATGTCATTTTAAATTTGGTGGCACCTCCAGGTTATACATAATTCCTGTGATCTTGATGACAGGATTAATATACAATACAATACAAATTGTAGTGTACTGTTTTGCAACATTTTAAGCAGCAGATATACTGTAAGTGAGAGTGCACTGCTGAAATCCAATAATATTCTTAAAAAAAAAAAAAATCTCATTTGATGCATTCATCCTCTGCTTGCCGTGATGAATCACCTCCCCAGCAATGAGTGTGTCCCTGCAAATTATTTTTTGATGCTCTTTGAAAATACTAATAAAGTCCAGACTTTATTTTCTCTCAGCTCTCCCTCGGTTCTTTTACCGCGAGGCTTGAAATCTTGAACTATTGCAACATTTATTAGAACTCATGACAACATGACAAATAGCACAATTATCTGGTTCATCATGATGTTTATCATCATCCATCCTATGATTGCAAAGTCATTTTAAAATTGAGCTCTATAAAGGATCTTCAAATAGAAAGTATTGATTTATTCCCAATTGTCCCCATGTAATATAAGTGTATAGTTATAAAGTTATATATATATATATATAAATATAAGTTATATATAAGAGTAACAGGGCAGATGCACCAACTGCCTTAAAACCTGCTTTATAACAAAGTCCACATTTAAACCTAACTAACTATAAAGCTGAGACCCTCCTGTGTATTTTTTATTAAAAGATTGAATGCAAAAATCACATTTTATATTTAAAAACTAACAGATATATTAGTTGTTCATTTTATATGGGTTTTGACCTTGAAACTGAGAATTCGCACCACGTAGTGATTAGAGATTCAAGTCAAATTGATATTTCCCACAGAATTGCAATATAAAAATACTTTATTAACTCACACCGAAAAGTAAGATACACGTTTCTGCAGAACAAAGAATTACTTGGAAGATCACAAAACTTCTAGGATCAAAGTCACCAGAACAGACTTCCATTCACATTAGCAGGATGATTAGGAGTCTGTCAGCTGTAATATTTCCTTTATTTGCTATCTGATAAAAAAAACTCTCATATTGAATTTATATTTGTGTTTAATTCAAGCATACTGTGTCTGCACTAGACAGCTATCATTCTTCTTATACACCCAGAAGCAACACAATATATATTTATATATAATAATAATAATAATAAAATAATAATAATAATAATAATAATAATAATAATAATAATAATAATAATAATAATAATAATAAGTGTTTTTTCTGATGTTTGGCTTAAATGAAATTTTTCCACCGACTGTATTTTTTATTATTTTTTAAATCAACACTGCCCACATTTTGTACAAATGAAAGGTGCGTTCACTGGCTTCAGTGAGTGAGTCATCATCAGCTGTGCGGACTGGCTGTGGATGGCCCCACGCTGTCAATCTGTCCCTCCTCCTCTGCAGAGTCCTCAGAGCTGTTAACCACTGCAGCGCTGAGAGAATGGAGCTCCTCCAAAACAGACAGGAGTCTCCCTGACAGGACACAGACAGGCCGCTGGTCAGATTAGTCATGTCTGTATAAATGTTTGGACGTGTCTGCTGACGCTTGAGGAGTCAGGACGCCACCTACCATCTGCAGGTTCTTCTGTTCCCACAGAGCGAGTCCTCTCTGAGGGTTTTTCTCGATGTTCTCTGGGAGCAGCAGAGTTTTGTAGAAGTCTTGTATACTCACTTGTCAGTCCTCTCTCAGCAGCAGTGCCCTGAAACAATTTCAGGTCATCAGAGGTCATGATCAGAAAGATAGAAACAACATTTTTCACAACTGCCTTGTGCTTTAAAAAGTCTTACCAGCAGTATATTTTTGTCCATCTCCATCTCCTTCAGTTGTTGATTCTGCACTTCACTCTTTGTGTGTTGTTGAGTTTCTCTCATCTCAACCTGTTTCCTTGCTGCCTCTCTCTCAAACTGCCGCAAAGTCATAACTACGAGAGACAACACAGACAGATGAAAAGCCACGGGGAAATGCTGCTATATACTGTGTAAACAATTCCAATCATATTAGATCACAGTCTGCATTACAGATATGACTTCATCCCCCCTATGTTAAGCTGCTGGGGGCTGAGGTAGCACGGAGCTAATCCTGCTACCTGCTTTGGTGTGCTCTCTCCTGGCAGTATTGACTTGAACCTCCATCTCCCTCAGCTTCTCAGCACAGCAGTCCTCAATCTCAGACACTCTCTCCTGCAGGGCTGAAAGGGAACAACAAATGCACCATTTCTCAAAATAGTATCTCACACACTGAGAAACAGAGTATAATGCGGAATTTGTATGTACCTCAGTGGGAATAAACTGGACATTATTGCATCTGCTGGCAAATATTCATAGACTGTAAGACCTCCACATATTCAAGCTGATTCAATCAATTCCAGATTTATTCCGATGCATCCAGAGTAGCGTATACAAGGACTGCAACACAGCAAGGAGGCAGTAGCCCACTTCTATTTATTTTATAAAACTACAACTACACATTTGTTCAGCTTTTCTGTCGATAAAGAAGAAGAATGTGAAGCAATTAAAAAGGAAATTAAATCCAGTAGTGTGGATTTGTTGTAGGCATCATTAATCAGCTATAATCGTTACTTTTATATTAGCAATGGATCCCATGACGACATGCGGAGTCGATCAAAATGAAAAACCTGCACAGAAAATGATCACCTGACCTGACTACTAGTTTGCCTCGACTTTCAGGTGGGTGGTTGTTTGTTTGTTTGTTTGGTTTTTTTCAGCCTAACTGTTCTGGATTTCTTCGCCTGTGCTCTACATGTCCATCACCAAACAGCACACAGGCACAATTAGTTACCTGCAGGTTAAAATAGTGGAGCATTTAGCAGCTTAAGAGCCAGATATTTCCCTCAGGAGTAAGTGTTAAGCAAAACATAGCTGAAGGTAGAGTGAATATTGGACTTACATTAATTAAGTGGACACAAACACTACGACCAATGAATGCTAATGTAGCTCTGTAACTGCTGTACGAGTGTGTATATCGGTCACTGTTTGCTAACAATTTTGCAGTATCAACCTGTAAGGTGACAATGTGCCAGATGTGTTTACATCTTGCTTCCGCCTCTAAGTAGCCAAACAATCAGTTAAGGGATAGGTTTAAAAATGTTCAAGTGTGTCTAAAAACAATAGTGAGGTGCCCATATGAACATTGAAACAGGTTTTGCTGGCTTTTATTATTCCTCCTGTGTATACTGGCCAAGGAAAGATTCCTTCCTAAAGCACTTTTAATGTCAGTAATAAGGGACACAATCCACAGTCCTCGTTCAGTGCAGAGATTCATTCCAAAGGTTTTCTGAAGCTTCATCCAAATTAGACAAATTAAGAGGATATCTTCTAAAGTTAGTCTTTTTAGTACAAAATAACCTATTTGTGTTACTATCCCTGCAGCACAACAGGGAAACACAGGAATAGATGTAACCTATAACTTTAGAAGATGATTTGTCTAACTCTAGCTTTTTAATATCTTCACATAAGCATTTTTAGATTGAAAAAAAAACATGTCCCCAAACATTTACACTGAGAGTGCATTTAAAGGGATCTTTTAATGGTCAGTAAGAATAGGAGGAGTGATTACAGTAAGCGAACCATGTTTCAAGTACATATAGGCCACCTGACTATAGTTCTAAGACAGACTTGAAAGATTGTGTCCCTATCCTTTAATGTAAGTTTGAAGCTCAGAAGCTCCCAAGTGTCCGGGTTGAATCATTAAACAGACGGGGGGGAAACGTATTAGAGAAACTCAGTAACTCTCCCTGATAAACTACAGTCAAGGTGCTCTTGAGCATGTCACTTAATCCCCAGCTGCTCCAGTGAAGGAGAGCGGCGTGGCCAGGTGTGGATACGTGGAGAGACGGTGATGAAGGGCATTTCTGAAATAGAGCAGGAGTGCTCAGTCTGCTTTCCCTGCATAGACACTGGAACAGTTGTGCATCTTAAGGTAGCAGCAGCCTCACCACATTTGCTGTGCTCCTGCTGGCTGAGCAGCTCAGAGTGGAGTTTCTCCAGGTTGACCTTGCTCTCCTCCAGCTGGGCCTGGATCTGCTGCAGGCTCTGCTCGGCTTCTTCTCTGCCAGCCACAGCCTGCCGGACCTCCATCCAGTTCTGCTCCAGCGCCTTCTGCTCCTGCCGCCTCAGCTTGCTTTCATCTGAGGACAATTTACAAAGATAAACTGAGATACAGCTGCCAAAACATGGATACCCAACAGATAATGTGTTATAATAAGATGTTGTGAGTTGTAAGGGTGCTCACACTTTTCTTTCAGATCAGCCAGAGATTTCTCGATGAGCTTCGGGGTTCTTTTGAGCTCCTGTGTGAGCTTGTCTCTCTCTTCACACACTAAACTAAGCTCCGTCTGAAGGTTTGTGATGCTGCAGGGCAACAGACAAGATGACAGAGCAAATAAAAGGAGCAGAAAGTCAAAGGCTTATCATACAAATTACATATTGTAACATATTTTATACAGTATATCAGAAGAATATTCTTATTAATATCGAATATTTGATTCCAACCATTTTCCCCTTTTTCCAACCGAACAAAGCTGAAACAGACATTTTCATGTTTGACCACTTATACATGTTCAGTGTAAACATAGCAACAATTCTTACCAATTCTCTCAATTAGTGCTAAAAGGGTTCTTGGATTAAATGAATATTCTCAAAATTAATGCACTCCAAATCTGATCAGTAATGATTTATTTTTAAAATCACCTAACAAATAAAAGTACAAAAACTTCTACTGTACATTTATATATATATATATATATATATATATATATATATATATATTTATATATATATTTATAAATATATGTATATCTATATAGATATATATATACTGTATATCTATATATCTATATAGATAGATAGATAGATAGATAGATAGATAGATAGATAGATAGATAGATAGATATAGATATATATATATATATATACAGTATATCTCAAAAGTGAGTACACCCTTTAGATTTTTGCAAATATTCTGTTATATCCTTTCAGGGGATAACATTATCCTACTGAAACTTTGATATAACTTAAAGTAGTCAGTGTGCTGCTTGAATAACAGTATAGATTTATTGTCCTTTGAAAATTACTCAGTACACAGCTGTTAATGTCTAAACAGCTGGCAACAAAAGTGAGTACACCCCATAGTGAACATGTCTAAATTGTGCCCAAAGTGTCAATATTTTGTGTGACCACCATTGTTATCTAGCACTGCTTTAACACTCCTGGGCATGGAATTCACCAGAGCTGCACAGGTTGCTTCTGGAATCTTCTTCCACTCCTCCACGACGACATCACGGAGCGCACGGATGTTGGACACCTTGCACTCCTCCACCTTCCTCTTGAGGATGCCCCACATGTGCTCAATTGGGTTTAGGTCTGGAGACATACTTGGCCAGTCCATCACCTTAACCTTCAGCTTCTTCAGCAAGGCCGTTGTCATCTTGGAGGTGTGTTTAGGGTCATTATCATGTTGGAAAACTGCCCTACGGCCCAGTTTCCGAAGAGAGGGGATCATGCTCTGCTGCAGGATGTCACAGTATATATTGGAATTCATGTGTCCCTCAATGAAATGCAGCTCCCCAGTGCCGGCAGCACTCATGCAGCCCCAGACCATGATGCTGCCACCACCATGCTTGACTGTAGGCAAAACACATTTGTCTTGGTACTCCTCACCAGGGTGCCGCCACACACGCCGGACACCATCTGACCCAAACAGGTTTATTTTGGTCTCATCAGACCACAGGACATGGTTCCAGTAACTCATGTTCTTGGATTCATTGTCTTCAGCAAACTGTTTGCGGGCTTTCTTATGCATCGGTTTCAGAAGGGGCTTCTGTCTGGGGCGACGGCCATACAAACCGATTTGATGCAGTGTGCGGCGTATGGTCTGGGCACTGACAGGCTGACATCCCACTTCTGCAACCTCTGCAGCAATGCTGGAAGCACTCGCACGTCTATTTTTGGAAACCAACCTCTGGATATGACGCTGAGCACGTGGACTCAACTTCTTTGGTCGACCCTGGCGAGGCCTGTTCCGAGTGGAACCTGTCCTGGAAAACCGCTGTATGATCTTAGCCACTGTGCTGCAACTCATTTTCATGGTGTTGGCAATCTTCTTATAGCCAAGGCCATCTTTGTGAAGCGCAATAATCCTTTTTTTCAGCCGCTCAGAGAGTTCCTTGCCATGAGGTGCCATGTTGTCCAGCATTCAGAGAGAATTGTGCCCAAAACACCAAATTTAACAGCCCTGCTTATCATTTACACCTGAATCCTTGTAACACTAACGAGTCACATGACACCAGGGCGGGAAAACAACATCATTGGGCACAATTAGGACATGTTCACTATGGGGTGTACTCACTTTTGTTGCCAGCTGTTTAGACATTAACAGCTGTGTACTGAGTAATTTTCAAAGGACAATAAATCTATACTGTTATTCAAGCAGCACACTGACTACTTTAAGTTATATCAAAGTTTCAGTAGGATAATGTTATCCCCTGAAAGGATATAACAGAATATTTGCAAAAATCTAAAGGGTGTACTCACTTTTGAGATATACTGTATATATATATATATATATATATATATATATATATATATATATATATATATACTGTATATCTATATATATATATATATATATATACTGTATATCTATATATATATATATCTATATATATACTGTATATCTATATATATATATCTATATATATATATATATATATATATATATATATATATATATATATATAGAGAGATTGTTTAGCTGCATCCATCATGTATAAATGACTGGGGAAACCTCACACCTGTCAGCGGCTTGCTCTGTCTGTTTACTGGCCTGCTGAACTTTCTGTAGAGCCACCCTCCTCATGATCAAACCTGAAAAACAAAAACATTGTGACATACTTTCTTTAACAGAAACATACAATAGAACTGAAGCACTTGGATCACCCCATCAACCTCCAGTCCAGTTTGACTGCACCTTGGATTGTTTCCACTCGTCTTGTAGCAAAAGTTAGCCTCTGGGTAAAAGTGCTGAGCCTTGCTTGAGCTGTGTCCACTTCTGCCACCTTGCTTTCAAATGCCAGACTGACCCTGTGAGGCACAGCCAAAATGTGTGAAAATACAGTATTAACTGAAACTTTCAACATTGACAAGAGCAATTGCTTTGTCTTTTCTCCGTTTATTCATCTAATTTACCACCTAATCCTCTCATTTTAAATTCACATAAATGTGTTTTACCTACGCACTGCATCCGTCAGGACTTTTAGTTCAGCCGCTTCTTTCTGGCTCTGCGACTTTAGCTGTGAGTTTTCCTTCTGCTCCTGGACCAAGTGCTGTTTCAATGTCTAGGAATAAAAATCCCACAATCCATATTACACTATAGAAAGTCTTCGTGCCCAGCTGCTGTTCGTAAAACCGCAACTGCTTTTGGAACCTAGCAAAGTTTTCAAATAGTCAGCATCCTCTGCTTCGGTAAAAATGTTTATCACTTTCCTAAGCAGCCCCAAATTTATTGTGCATCATCAAAATTTACGACAGTCACGTAAATCACATCACTTGCTCTGGTACTAACCTCCTTTTCCATTCTCTCCAGGTCCAGCTCAGCTATCCTGTCATCAAGACTGTGTTGGAGCACATTAGCTCGGTGCTGCTCCTGCTGGAGCTGCTGCTCAGTGAATCTGACCTACAACACAGCAATACAGTACCACACTTTAACCACAGTTTCAAATACAGAGGGCATGTTTGTACTGTGGTATGTTAACAGTTGACAGTTTTCATACTTTTGAAAGAAGTTTATCCTTCTCTCCTCTTAGTTCAATGTCCTTTGAGCGAAGCTGGACGCATAACTTGAACACTTTGTCTCTCCACAGCTGAAGCACTCGAAGGCCTTCACATCCATTCGTCACAAGAGGGTCTGTCGAGATCTATTGAAACATACACTTATACGGTCAACGCACACACCACTTGAGTAAACGCTTCATATGAGCATGGGTTATTATTGCAGGTAAATTAGTTTTGACGTTTTCCAAAGCATAGTAACGTTTTTTTTACACATCGAGTCTACGCCTGTCATATGAAATGCGCTATATAAATGAACTTGGTACATTTTTAGAACAGGGATTTTTCCTTTCTTCCCACTACTATATTAACAAGCCATCAGAGAAGAGTTTTCAAAACAGTCTCTTCTCTCAAATGCTTCACCAGGCATCGACTCTCTTTCCCTCCGCCAAAATCTAAAGAATACAATTTGTTACTCTGAGGATTACCTATCGCAAGCAACTTTCTGCAAGTTAACATTTATTAAAAACTAACCAAAATGCACTTCAAAAGTGCTCAGCAAACTTTATTACTCCTGCAGGGCTTTGCCATACGATCAAGAGCTGCTCCATCATCAATCTTGAACCCTGTGGTCTCACTTCGACATCCATTAGGGGCATTCACCATTTTTTCAAACACTTGAGATAAGAATAGGACAATGTTTGAAAATGTTCAAGCCTAAAGCAAACAACACACAATTATAGGTAGCTGCTTTTTTCTACTTAGGAAACCTCCCCACGTGTCATCAGCATAGGCATGTATCATGCATTGCTATGTGACACTCACCTTCTTCACTATTTTCTCTTCTTGGAGGGCCAGTATCTCACTCACAGAGTTAAGCCTGACTGTCAAAAGCTCTGCGGTCATCTGAAGAGCTGCTTTCTCTTTGTTCAACCTCTACAAAATGGACAATATTAGAAAAAAAGAATACAGAATGGGATGAATTGTTACAATACGCATATTAACTCTTAAATGTAACACTATTTGTTCCACAATTATTTCCTTAACCTGCTGGAAAGAACAGGATATTAAGTTGTTACTTAATAACCCTACTTTATAGTCGGCTGATTGCAATCAATACTGTTTATATTGTCTTCACCTCAACAGCTTCATTTAATTGTTGTTTCTCTCGTTTCTCTGGGGCAAGCTGGCCGATGTAATTTCTGAGGCTGTGCAGTGTTGCAGATTGTGTCTCAAAAGCTTGTCCCATTTGGCTGAAAATTAAAAACAACACCCCAGCCCCCAAAACATTAGAGAATCTGACAACAAAGTGCTGTAAATGTTTCTCTCCATCTAGTTTTAGATTGAATGTGGCACCTTAAATGCTCTTTCAGCCCATCTCTCTCAGTAGATGCCTCCATCAGAGCGCTTTTTAGCTGCAGCACTTCTGAGTTCATCGATTGAAGTCTGTCCTGTAGTTCATCGTTTGTATTTCTTGATGTACCCACCTCTGCACAGTGGGAAGCATTCAACTGTCGTAGCTGAAAGTGAAGAGAACCAAAAAATTAACATTTAAGTTACACACAAATGATGATGTAATATCTTATTGGACATGAGTTCTTGGATACAGAGACTTCAATCTATCAAATCAGTATGTACAAAGTTTTAAATAGTTTACATTTCCTTGCAGACATTTGCCACACACCTCCACCTCCTGCTTCTTCTGCATTTCCTCCAATTGTTCTGACAGTCTAAGAGTCCGCTGTTTGGTCTCCCCCACAACCTGTAACCTGCCCATTTCAGCCTTCAGAGCGAGCTCCTGGGCTTCCTCTTTGCTCCTCACTAGATCCATCTTCAGTTTTGTTATTTCCTCACCAGATTCTCTTTTTAGTCTTTCAAGCTGCAAGACACAAGAAAGTTGAGAATATATGAAACTAATCATAGTGAGACATGCTAAGTTAAAACTGTCAGGTGACTGTAAGCTATTATTAAGACTATAAGACTGTACTTAAAACATCAGACTAAAAACTGAGAGAATATTACAAGATGCCAGTGACTCTCAGGTGATCTTCATCAACATCTTTATCAAAATGAAATGTTTTGTTAGTAAATAGCTTTACCTGTGAGCTTATTTTCTCCTTCTGTGCACTGCTGTGAGTGAGCTCCGCTCTGAATTGGCTGAGTTCAGTCTTAGCCTTACATAGCTCTTCACGCACTGCTTCCAGCTCATGGCTCTGTCTGTCGCACACAAGATTATGTCATGTTAAGATTGGTCAAAATGGTTCATCGTTAATCTCTGAAATATTTAGTGACAAACTGTAAAATAATTTGATTGCACAACATAAGCATATATTTGACCTGTTCAGGGTACTCTCTCTGTCTCTCATCTCTTCCCTATGTCTCCCTGCAGTCTCCTTCAGGGCCTCCACCTGTCCCTTCAACCTCTCAGCTTCGGCCTTGTGCTTCTCTGCCTCCAAACGCCACTCTGACTCCCATCTGGACCAATGCTCACTTCTCTCTGCACATCTGTGTTTGATGAAGAGGAGCTATTCATGTACCCAATGTGCCAATTAATAATGGTATTTCTGACTATACAAAACATGTTGTGAAATACCTTGCCATAAGGTCTGGTGGGTGTTCCACAGGGATCCTTCCTTTTATGCTGTCTCCTTGTAACATCATAATCCTCTGATTTTCCTTCCTCAGTTCGGATATGTCCTGTTGGGCATGAGCGATGGCGAGCCATGGATTGGCAGGACTGGGATCCCCTGATGGTACTGATGTTATGCCTGGTTTTATCCAGGAGATGGCTGGGGGTTTCCCTGCGATTTGAACACCTCTGTGTGCTCCAGCAGACTGGACACTTGATGCAAAATGTGAAGGGGGTACTAGGTCATCCTGGATATTCCCTACAAAACATAGAATAGAATAATAGAATAATGTTTAGAGTTATGTGATAGCATGCCTTACATAGGCTAGCTATGTCTAGTCCTATATCAATGTAAAGGGGATCATCCCTATGTTCCCACTGTCCCCATTGTAAGAGATAGGTAAAGGCCATCTTTGCAGTTCAAATTGCAAATGAAGGGAAGGGAGATACACGTTTCAGATGCAGTTTGAATGGTAAAAATCTGCTCAGCCACTCTGGACATATGATGTGTAAAGTCAAGTAATCTGTCTTGCGCAAAGTTGAGGATGTAGGTTTCAAGGAGTATCCCATCAGTAGGCTATACGCTGTAGGTGTGTGACTTCAACATGTTGACCAAGGGAAATACACATTGAACATTTGACCTATAGAATAAAACTGTTCTGGAGAAAGTTAAACTCATTGAACAGTCTAGGGAACATAGTACTGTTACCCTGGTGACCCTGAGAACACAGGTTCGCTCCCAATGAAAGATGTATGAGGTTTCCTAAGTAACGTTCAGACTGGACTTTCAAGAAAGTTAAAAAGATAAATCTTACAACTTCTCTACCCTACATACACCATCTTCTTGTTTATTAATAACGCTAGAGCTGACCAATGCAGACTAACTCAGTTAGAATGTTAGCGTTAAGTTAGCTAAGTTACATGGCGTAAATGTAAACCAGTTGCGGCTACAACAACAAACTTACTTGAAACCGCTGGTGTGGCAAAATCAGTGGGCACTATGAGCCTTTCTTTTCCCACCTTATGTCGCTCCATGTTCAACACATAAGCTATCACTGGAAGTAACAAACTCAAAAGGAAAGCAGTGCGGGGATGTTAGGGTGCCGTTTTTGCGTTTGTTGCCTTAGTTACTGGTTACAACGGTAACTGCGGACCTCTCTGCTGGGGCTATTTCAGCTAGCTAGCTAACGTTTGATGCTCAATTTACACGTCGGTTACATTTAAATGCCTGAAGCAACCCAATGTATGTCTATGAATTTAATATAAATTTAAGGAGTTATCGAACATAACTTTCACATATTACAATCGCGCACTGCATTATGGGAGACCAGAGAAACCTGAAAGTAGTAGGGGTATTTTCCCTCAGCAATGTCTTGCAGGTTGTTCTTCCTCTCAGGCTGCTTTCAAATCTCGTTCCATCACAAGAACCCTGCAGTGGCCCTTATCATATACAGTATATTAGCTGGTGCAGTCGGCAAGGGACGGGTCAAGTACATGGTCAAATCCAGTACACAACCTCGGTATAGGTTTACCTGATAGATTAAGTTCAGGACAACAAAAGTCCATTCTCAGAGTGTTCTTATACAATCTATGTTTCTGTTACACGAGGGCGGAGCATGTGAGGTTGACTGACACCCGGTGTTCTATGACAGGAGGTTTATGATGGGAACAATTTCTCATACATATTTATGGGTCAATTATGCTGAATGTACCACTTTATTCTTCTGAAGGTGGTTCCATGAGGATTTTTTTATTCAGATATCATAGAGATACTGAGAGATATTATTGTGAAGATAAGTGGGAAAGGGAATCAGTGTAACTGCACTGAAGTTATAACCTAAACCTAAGCCGTTTTATGTTGAATCTTTGCCTGGGACTTCCTCACCTCAAGAACACCCAGGGGTATCTGACAACCGGACCATTTCTGCATAATATTTAAAGTCCTGCAGAAGAGGGAGCACAGAGCATGCTTTCAGGGCATCAAATAAGTGCAGCTTTGAATGGTAATTGGTAATAATGTGGTTATGTAACTGAATTCTATGTTTGAGATGCAGCTATAAATATGTTACCTCCAACTGTAAAATTATCAGTAGACCTATATGAATAATTTAAATTATGCATTTGCATATCTTGACAGATTTCTGTGTGCTTTCATTCTCCAACTGCAGTGATACACATTTTGCACACATTGCATTTGTGCTGTAAATCTATAAACTGCAAACATGAGCTCACCTTCAAATGAAGGACTGCATCTATTACTTGTTATATGACTGGCAGTATATTCCCTACGCAGAAGGCTATAATCACTACTATATTTTCATATATCTTCTTGTGTTGTATTCCTCCATCTTCAGCAACCATTCCTGTTTGCTCTTACCTAAAGTATATCCGCCTCTCTACAGCTGCTATGACCCACTTTCCCCCTGGGGTTTATTAAAGTTTCATATAATCTAATCTAATCTATTTATGGTCTATTCAATGAACAAAGAGGCATTTTAGTTTGATTCATTTACGTAACATATATCAATACAACCTGGAAAAACAATAAAATTAAAATAAATAATGGATAGATTGGATGGCTACATAAATACCTTAACAAATGACAAAAGAAGTATAACAATACAGGTACATTGACTGATGGCATTACATCATGCATGAAAGACTCTGGACCTTGTAAAATATCTATAACATAGTGAAGTGGTTGTTGGAAGAGAACAGTAGGAGTGCTGCTGTTCATTATTTGGGCATGTTGGTATTGTATCCTCTCAGCACTCGACAGACACTGCAGCAGGTCCTGGAGAACAAAGGAATTGGAGCCACCAGGATTCCAGAAAACAAAGACAATACCAACCTTTTTCAGAAAGAGGAGAGAAGCAGCTCTGTTTCTTTGAAGAATAAGAACTAATCAAAGTGGACATTCAGTGCCTATAGTGCATGAAACATACATATGACAGCTAAGAAGAGCATTTTGAATATATTATATGTTAATTATATGTTAATTATATGTTAATATGTTAAATTGATCTGGATTCAAGGTAAACCACAGACATCTTCTCCTCGGCCACTTCCTCCAGCTCCTCCTGGGTGATCTGAGGAGTCCCCAGATCACATGGGATATATAATCCTTTCATTGTGTTAGGTCTGTCCCAGGCTCTCCTCCCAGTTGGATGTGCCTATGGGAGGCATCCTTATCAAAATCCCAAACCACCTCAACTCGTTCCTTTCAGCAGTTCTATTCCGAGCGCCTTTCGAAGAAGGGTGAGCCAAGACATGCTGCAACAGAAGCTTATTTTGGATACTTGGAAGAGCAATCTAGTTGATTCGACCACTACCTAAGAGTACTCATGGCCGCAGAGGTCATGTCAGTTGGATTCATGAGTTACTCAAAGTTCTCCTTTCACTACTACATTGTCAGGTTAGTAAATATCTTTCTGACATATCTGTCAGCTTTCTAGAACCTCTTTGAGGACCCAGCCCAGTCAGGCCCAGCATTGGGTTGTAGACATCCACATGGACGGTCCTAAAGGTTTAGTGAATCTTTTCATTATGACGAAGAAGGAAAATATTTTTCTTCTTCTCACTTAAGGACAATGGATGTCCTAGATAAACCCATGGCCACGGAAACAGCTTTATCTTTGTCCCTAATCAAGCTGACTCAGCCCACACATACTGTAAGTTTCATGTGGAGAAACTGTCCATGACTGCAGATATCTGGACTGGAAATTGTATCTTTAATTAAAATGTCTTCCTTTCAAAATGTGCGTGTTGAACTCTTCACATGCCACAAGGGTAATACTGGTACGTCCAGTACACACTCACAGAGAAATGCCCTCATTAAAAATTAGTATTGGTAGCTTGGATATAAGGTCCTACTAAAAACCACAGGTGAACTGGATTACACTATCCTATAGGACTAACTTTCTTAGAGGAAGATAATAATCTCCATGCACTTACATATTACTTATATAGGTTTTAGAAACCCACTCTGTGTATCAAACAGAGATTGTTCCCTTGGCTGAGCATCAACAGACAATAAATGCAGGCCTTTTTTTTCTTTGTAAAAGCATTCCTTGCTTTGGTAACCCTGCTTGAAAAAGACATCAGGCAGCATCTCTCCCAAGGAGTGTGAAGACGATCCCTCGGCTCTGCACATGCATAAATCACAGCATCACAGCTACTGCCACTGGGTATTATATAAAAAAGCATATGTGGGGAAAATGTTTGCTCAGTCAGCAACTGTCTGGACCTCACCTCATACCCCACACTGTATACGTATATTAATACATTTCTAGTGTATGGTTGGGGCAGATTTTAGTGCAACATTCCTGTTGTGATTTTAAGTTCATTTTAAGAATGCAACAGAAGAATGAGCTCAAATCCCTAAATAAAGTAATACTTAATTTAAGCAGCCACTAAGCAGGAAGCAGCGTGCGAAGCAAAAGCAACAACACAACCATTCCACTGATTTTCAGTTTCTAGGACAAGCGTTTCATAAAGAGCGGAGCAACATCAGCATCTGATGTAAAAAAAGAGAAGAAGAGTCAAAGAGAATCGAGACCTTTTGATGCTGCTGCAGTGTACTGTGGTGACTGATTTTAATATTTTAAACTTTTTCTATTATTATTATTATTATTATTTAGTGGGTTTTATTTTCTATCTTAGTTGTGCATTTTATGACTTCTTATTCATCTTATTTTATCTTTATTATTACATTAGTTAAATTATCAAGTGTGTTTTAATTTCCATTTCCATTCATTTGGCATTCTTTCCCTGTTCTCATGTTCATTTTATGTCCATTGTTCCTTATTGTAAAGCCCTTTGTGCTTTTTTTCTTGTTTTAAACGTATTATACAAATACAATGCATTATATCATTATATTATCTTTTGATTTCCTGCACTGGACTAATTTCCTGCCACTTGTGGTCATTTTTTTACTCAAAGTAGCTCACTAATGTGCCTTAATGAGGGAGGTCTTCGATACATTGTGTCTATCCAATCTGCTTGTTAAACCAGTGTGGACCTGATGTTCCAGAGCTGTCATTGCAAGCCTCTTCAGCACTGCTTTTCCCCTCTTTTTTTCAGATACATTTCCCATAGAGATGAGAGAACAGACGTTTCATTAGTCAATTCATATTGTTTGGACTTTGCTACAAGGAGATGAGTTGATTAGGAATCTAATTTAAAATATATTACAAAGCCATGTGGGAAAACACATAAGAGGACATTTCTTTCCTATCCTACCCCAATTTGCTTAAAAGGCTTATACCAATGAAGTGTAGCCTAATGTATTCCAAAAGCACACCTCCTCTCCGTGCAGGCCTGCACTCTTCTTGAATAGCCTCACTTGTTTATCTGGTCAAAGGTAGATGGGATTTGCTCGAGCACAGAGCGTGTGAGTACGTGAGTGCTGTCCGAGGTTACGGTGGTTACTTAATGGTTTCTAAATTGGGATTTTGTCGGTTGTTGGGGTGTGAATTTAATGCACTGGCGTATCCCGGTGGTTGCCTAGTAACGCGCTGGCAGTGGGCGCCGTAGAGAGATCTCTATGGTGGGCGCTCCATTAAAACCGTTGGCGCTCCTGACCTTGGCGTCGTATATGCGCAAAGCACACAGTCTGTGCAAAGCAGGAGATAAGAGTAAAGATCCGTGTGTTTGATACCAAAACCGGGGGACATATTTCACTCACAGCAAGCCCCATTGTTTTATAGCGAAACTGACGGGCATGATATGGAGGAAATCTCGAGATGGAGCGCGTATCAGTTTGTGTAAAAGCAGGTGAGTTAATATAATGATTCTGCTTGTTTTTTTTCTTCGCCGGGACGAATCTTTGTCCAGATTGATCACTGACATCTAAGATGATTGTAACATTAAAAGCTATCAACGACAGGCTATAGTGGATAATTAGTTTGCTCGCTATTTATTTTCCATTTTATCCAATATTACACCGTCCTAGACCTAGATTAAATAAGCTTCCCAGTCGCAACGTGAGGCATCACACACACAACACACACACACACACACAACACAACACACTACAGCAGTGTGTCGATGCTATCTGGGCTGTGGCTTGCTTTTCTCTGTTGGTCTGAATTATTGCATTCATTTGTAAAGCACTGGTCATTATGTTGAGTGCTACCTGCATGTTTTCCATAAGGTATAGTCTCCTCTGCGTCAATGCCTGCTCCTCATTATTGCATTGCTAAATTAAGGGGATTTGGGGAATCTACTAAAACGGGTTAGATCCACACCAGTCGAATTACAAGGGCATTGGGAGTCCGGTACTGTTGTCTGACATACTAGGCTCCTTTTCAAATGCTTTCATGTTAAGGGCCCCCAGGCTACCACGACCTAATCGATCAGATGTTGTCCCAGAGATTTTTATTAGTGCTGAATTGGTGTTGATTTGTGTGCCTGTCGATGATGTAGGTGTAGAGATAGTGATGGTGGGAGAGAAACATGATTACAGCAATCATACTAATAGGTCTGTACCTAGGATCAAGTCAGTCAAATGAAAGTATGTTTGATCCAAACCACCTCTGCTATGCATAAACATCTGGCTGGTGCAAAATAGTCTAGTAGAATAATATGTTACAGTTGTAAAACATCCTGAACGTTTTGAAGTTATTACTCAGTTACTGAGTTATTGCAAGCTTTTAATTGGCAAGACAGACTGTATTTCACCCATGTTTCTTTTCTTTGCTGTTGCTGGGCGTGTTGCCAGTCTAAATTGCCCCAAAACTTGCAGTGTATCAAACTCAACTGAGTGATGGCTCATTTTTATTACATGGCCCATTTGGTGTAAGCTATAAAGCTTTTATCCACATCTGCCCCATCGCAGATCACAAGTTGGAAAAAGAATAGTCTGCAGTACAGGCAGTATCCAGCTGCTTTAAAAAGTCTGCAGTACAATCAGTAAAACAAGATGAAAGTACTGTAAATCATGTACACCTTAGCTTTGTTCCAATGATTTAAATTAGAACTTTGATTTGATGTCAAATAGCCCCTAAAAAGCACATCTATTGATACTAACGTCATGAATGCATGTGTAATTTAAAAGGAAATGCCGCTCATTTTAAGAATTCATTCATAGTATCCCTTTGATCTACTGCAGCCCCAGCAGTGACAGCAGAGCTGCTTTGTAAGCTACAGACAACCAGATCTGATTGGTGATGCCCACTGTACAACCCGCGTTCTGCTAATTTGATCATTGACAACGAGATCACAGCAGGTTTTGTGAACAGAGAGGATTTTTACTTCAAAATGATTTATTATCAGTGTCACTTCCAAACCAGGAAATGTGCCCCGATCTACAAAAAAGAAAATCAGTTTTTCTATCTTTTCCATTTTAATGTCTTGCGAGCCGTACATCATTGTCACATAACAGATAGTGGATTGAACAAGTCTTGTCCTTTTCTGGCTATGGGGAACGCTCATAAGTGTTAATTAATACAGACAAAGCTAGCTTAGGGCAAATATGTACATTATCTCTCAAATGAACCAGTGTGGTATTACTCTGATGTGTCTCTTTCTTTAAAAATGGGCATACTATGTTGGTGTCCATATCAGGTATTGTGCTACACCTGTGAAAGAGAGAACAAGCAGTTGTGTGTATGTCCCTGCTTGTGTAAACAAAATGTTGCAGGGAAGAGAAAAGCCAATGCACCACATCTATGCTCAATTAGTTTCTCTTATTAGGAGGATGAAAATTGTCCCCCTGTCTTAATGGATAGGTCTGTCAGACTGACAGAGAGCAGTGTAGCTGCAGTCTTTCACAACGCTCGAGGCACTACTCGTCAATAGATTTGATTAGGTTAACAAGCTTGTTTTTGCTTTGCTCATTGACGAGCCAGTGAGAACCCGATGCAGAGCATAATATGCTTACTGCTATTCTACACCATAAGGATTAAGACTTGATGCATTTTGGATAACAAAGTAGTTAATTGGAAGACGCGCAACACAATTTGCTCTCTGTAGTCCTCCACGGGTGAGCTTACATTTGATACCTTATTTGAATACAGTGTACACATGTGATTAGGGGTGAATATATTCCCCTGCTTACTGAAGCGTGCACACTGATATCTTTGCATCAAGCAGTGCAATATTCCTGGAATAATTAACAGATCCGAGATGAAGGGATTTTTCAGTTAGAAGTAAGAGAAATGAGGAAACAACAGGAATTCATTTATGGCTTCAAGCTAAAAAAAAAAAACCTCCTTCATTAAAAAAAAAAGATGTACCTGTTGAAAGGAGTGAAAAGTGGGGTGAAAAATGGATTGCTGGACGTGAACACTACCACAAATCAAATTCTCCAAAAGAAGTCAAAGGCTAATTTTCCTCTGACATTGAACTGAAATGTTTTTTGATTAACCTGCAATTACTGTGCTTTGTGAGGAGGGGGTTGGTGCTAGTGCGGTCCCATCAGACATGTTTGTTTTGTGACACTTCTCCATTATGCATCATAAAATCAGTGGCTGCCAGTGTTGCTTTGATGTAAGAAATAAAAAAGATACAAACATTCCCTATTCATGGTGCGAGATATTTGGTGTTTTTAAATGATCGAAGCCAAATAAAAAGTCAGATCTTTCTCTCTCAGCGATGTCCTTTTAATCTCTCTTCAATGCATATTGAAGATTTGGATTTCTTTGCTGTTCACTTTGTTGCTTTTACATAAGAAGAAAAACAGAGCTTAACACCTTTTATGTTGAGATGTTTTTTGCAGCATCACACCAACATCAGATACATCTCCTCCCCCACTGATGCACAGAGATCAGTATTCAGTGATTTGTACATGTCTAAGCATAAATTTGCTCTTTTAAGACAGCAATTTGTTCCAAAAGGTTATTAGCGTCTAAGCGTTACAGCTGTTGTGGCATACTGATATCAAGCTTATATAAAAAGTATGTATTTAGAGCTAAAAGATACGGAAAAATATATTATATTTATCAAAACTTAGTCAATTATGCGGACATTTAGGACTATTTTCACATAGTTTTGATGTTTTTCCTCATCTTGTTTTCAGATTTGTGTGCACTGCAATGAAAAGCGGAAGTGGGGGCGGACCATACCTGGCTGAGGCGCATTTGGATTTGATAACTGTCACAGCCAAAGGCACAGTGGCTGATGTCTGTTTGACGGGGTCGGTGCAGAGGGACTGAGCGTACACTACAGTGTGTATTTGTGCCGTGCAAGGGCACTGTCCTGCCCAGACCATGTGGCTGGCTACATTCAGAGACCATCTGTTGCCTGCACACCTGCTGCATCATCAAGGGACTGTAACTATCACCCACTGTGCTCTTCTTTGGTGGATATTATGTTCCTGCTGGTCGTTCACCAAGGCAACAAGCCAGAAATTCTACCCGACGGTGACTACTCAGTTTGGGAAACTGCGAGGCCTCAGGGTTCCCGTGCCCAGCGAGGTGCTCCGGCCCATTGATCAGTATCTGGGGGTCCCCTACGCTGCTCCGCCCGTGGGTGAGAAGCGCTTCATGCCCCCCGACCAGCCCTCCTCTTGGTCCGGTATCAAGAATGCTACCCACTTCATGCCCGTGTGCCCTCAGAACATCCACAACACCGTGCCAGAGATCATGATGCCCATATGGTTCACCTATAACCTGGACACAGTAGCCACGTACATTCAGGACCAGAGTGAAGACTGTTTATATCTAAACATCTACGCTCCAACGGAGGATGGTGAGTTGATGTGGTAAAATGGACAGCGGTGACTTTCCATATCTGTTGATCATTTTTATATCGATGTCGCTCTGTTATCATCATAAAGCATGTGTGCGGGCACTGCTCATGTCAATGTTGCCACCAAGGGCTGATTTACCATCCAAAGCAATGTCCTTATTGTTTCACTTGTTGCAATCCATTTGAAATAACAACCATGTCCTCATTGATAAGCAGGCATTTATTCATATATTGGTAGCTGTGGCAAATGAAGATACCCTGATGCCACTAAATGTGTATAGATACACACAGAGGCAAAACTAAACATAAATGTACCGGGGGGTGTGCAATTGTTTTCCCACTGGTAATAGTGTTGTGTTGTATTGGTCCATCTAAATTAGGCAATTATTTTCAGTAATAAAATGATGAGCCTGTCACCACTGAGCATCAAAGGTCATCCTGAAGCTTTACTGAGATCTAGTAAAGCTAGCAGTGCCAGCTTTCCATATTTGTTAAAAATGACAATTTCTTCATGTTTTATTGAATCACTGCTTTGTTCAGTCAGTGTGTCTGTTGGGCCAGTTAGTGAATTAACTCAATTGAGTCAATTAATGTCTATCGCTAGTTGAATCCCTCCTTTTTTGTATGTAATAGGATGGTGAAATGAACCAGCAAGGAGACATTTTGTGTGTCTGCTGTGAATCTGTAGATTAGTAGAACAATGTAACACCATAGTAATGCTGTATCTTCTCTAAATCTAGTGTTGAAAGACAGATTTCTCTAATTCAGGTTACTTCAATGCACCAATTAAACATGGTTTCCTCCCTCACAAGCATTCAGTACAACATCAACCATCCAGCACTCAAAGTTGGACCGTGTTCAGCTTGTGTATGTTCTATGCCACTTTTCTGTGGTAGCGTAGCAACAACAGATAAACAGCCTGCTTGAGAGGTAGCTGTCCAAAATGGTGCAGCCCACGTTTTGTAAAGCTCCTGGTCTGTGTGCTGCCTAAAGGCCTCCTCACGTGGCACGCAAACAGGTTAATTAAATCTCACACTTGCATTCCCATTTCAGAGGAAATAACACAACCCACCGGTTCTATACATTTTTTATTTCTTCAGACTCTGTCATTGTTTATTTAAAATGCACCTCAGGCACTCTGTTATTTTATGATTTGTTTCACTGATGTGTGGTTTCATTTTACATATCTCCTGCAGTCTTTTTGCCTTCAAACTACAACAAATGCGTTAGTGAAATTTCTACTACATAATGTGTATTTTTGTGGCTTGTTGCCCCCTCAATTCAGTTTAGAGTTTATTAGTCATTCATCAATAAACCCTATACCTCATAGCTTCACTGTCCTGCGGTGGTTACCCTGAAAAATCGACATGACAATTTGTGTTAAAATATAATTGTATAGAGGGATAATAATGAACCAAGAAAGATGTATTACTCCAGTCAAAGCCGAGGCAGCTGGATCAATATAACGACAGACAATAAACCATTCAAAGGTAGCAGTGTGTGCATTTGCATGTGTGCGTGTGTGCATACACACACTGTGTCATTTCCTACAAATATCTAACAAGGACAAGAATGTGTTTACTTGAAAACAGAATTACAAACACTGATTATTTTATAGCTCTACTCTAGCTTATAAAATAACTGTGTCATTTTGTCAGAAAGCAATCACAAGTAAAAGTGCAACATGCAGATGGGCTAATCTTCTTTTTGCCTTTAATTTATGGATCTTTTTCTATCCTGATTCGTTCAGTTTGATTTGACCATATTTTAAATAAGAGGCACAATCAACCATGCTATTTTGAATTTTGTACTTCTTTTTCCTTATGTGAATCCCAGGGAGCCATCACAAGAAAAAGGGGGCGGCTTTCTCACATGCCGAGACTCATATATCCGAAGGTATTTTTTTAAGAGCTCAAAGTCTTCATGCATGGATTCTTTTAGTTTAGTTTAGTTGATGAAGATCTTACAGCCTTAGCTTTCACTTTCCTGAGGAACAATGGGGGTTCTTTTCATTTAAATGGATTAAGAAAATGATTATCTGGTTTTACATATGTTTGCTGTTGCTACACGTCATCTGTTGTAACCCTTTCAGTAAGAGCTACAGCTCTGCTGCCATGTACATTGATCCACAGATTTCTATTCATCTGTCTGTCCCTTTTAAAGACAGTCGTTGGTCAATATAACAAATCGAAAAAGGAATCATCGATTTTCCTTTTTAATTGAAGAAAATTACATAATTTCTATTTTAGCTCGTACTAACAAGAGCTCTGTGTAGTGTGGTACAGTCCACGTCTACACACATAATCATGTTTTGTATGCTTGTGAACTGTACAATTCCATCATTAGAGAACTGACATCAAACCACAAGTCAAATTAATAGATTTCCTTTTCTTTCAACCTCTAATTTCCATATGGTACAGACTGAGCAAGTACTTTAAAAATCTGTTGTTAATTGCATTTGACCCTTTTATCCATACACCCCTGTCAGAGTGTATTTACCATGCATTTTGTAAATGTCATTACAGCTTCCAAACCACAAGCCTACCACTGCTTCCAAACACCTTTCGAAGCTGCCTTTACTCATACCTCACACTGAACAGTTGATATAAAGTTTCACTATCAGTGCTCCATTAATTTTCGATTACATTACTGTTGCCTCTGCCGTTTGTTTGCTCAGCATATGTGTGTGTGTTGACGTTGCAGATATAAGGGACTCTGAAGCTCGGCCTGTGATGGTCTACATCCACGGAGGGTCCTATATGGAGGGCACTGGGAACATGATGGACGGCAGCGTGCTGGCCAGTTATGGGAATGTTGTCGTCGTCACGCTCAACTACAGAATCGGAATATTAGGTGATAAAAAGGAGTCGGGGTGGTAACTTTTAATAGTGTTTCAAATGGGGTATTTAGCCTGTTTAATGTGGGAGAATAGAACACTGGTCATAATAATAGTAATAGTCTTAATGGTCATTAATTTCCACTTGTGTTGCTGCTATAACCTATAAAAAGAAGTTCAGACATGAGAGGAAAATGCAAAACAGTATAAGAAAATATAGGCAACTGAGATCTTGGTATTATGGCTTGTTTGCATACAAATGTTGTCCTCAGAGGAAAAGTGATGCAAATACTTATCATGATCCGTCCTTGTTGTACAAAAGCTGCTTTAGACCCGTGCTAAAAACATAATGTATCTTCCTTTAGATGGATTTATCTAATCTGTACATGATCATCAGCCTCTGCAATTCTTAAAAGCAAAGAATGATTTAAATACAGCACGGAGGGATGCAGCATTCACAAACATTTGCAAGGTCAAGAGTTTCCCCTGTGTTTAACATTCAAAACAGTACGTTGTTGAAATGAGACTAGACAAGGGAATGGGTAATAGGATCAAGTGTAAGAGCACCGCTGACCTCTGTGCGGTTTTATGAAATTCATGTAGAGAAATAGGCACAATTCAAAGATTTGTTATTTATTTATGCACTTTGAATTTTGTGTTAAGTCACATGCAAGGAGAGAATTCAGATTCCATGAGCAGAGCCACTTCCTGAGGGGTGCTGCTGCTTGGAGTCTATTACGAGGGGTTGACTAAAGTAGTCAAGACACTGTGGGAGAGAGCAAAAGCATATTTGCACCTGAGGGGAAACGGTGCCCTGCTGGGCTACAACTTTAGATCAAAGCCGTGGCATAGACTGTAGATCTCTTCTTCAGCACTGGCTCTGATGTCTCTCTGTATGCTTCAGGCTTCCTCAGTACTGGTGACCAGGCAGCAAAAGGAAACTATGGACTCCTGGACCAGATTCAAGCTCTCCGTTGGATCAGTAAGAACATTGGTTACTTTGGAGGAGACCCGGGTCGCATCACAGTTTTTGGATCTGGAATCGGCGCCTCCTGCGTCAGTCTGCTAACTCTGTCCCACCACTCAGAGGGTAAGAATCACCATCTTAGTTATTTCTTATTTTGATCAATATAGATTTGCTCAGTTATCAGCTAAAGTTTAAGTAGCAATTAATGAAGTAACTGAATGGCAATGTCAAAAATCCCCCAACTTCATCTCACAATCATATTAATTTCTTATCTTGAGGATGTCAATGTTACTTTTCGGACAATAAATTTTAATCATTTTTGGAATTTTGTTCTTTGTTTCAAGTGCACCTCAAAATGGTCTGTCAGGGAGATGAAGTGTTATGATATGGGAGTAGGGAAAAGGGGGTATTCTTTAAGTAAGTGATTGCTTTTCTTCCCCTCTACTCAATCTAATCAGCTTAAAAGCTTTGCCTCCTAAAATGGGAAACTCTAAAAAGCCTACTGGCATTATAAAGTTTTCACCATGCCATCACGGTCACCTGTGTCCATCAGTTTCTACCATTCCGACTGACTAATATATCCGTCTTTAAGACGAAAATATATAGAAAGTCCATAATGTTTTTGCATTGGTGTTCTGTATTTGCTCAACTTTGAGAGAAGACAGTGTTTAGTGTAAAAATGACCAGAAAACTTCTCAACTGTATTATTTTTTTTGAAATGACAATATGAACCAATACGAATAAATAAAAATAGCTGTATATAAAGTAGATATACTTTATTGATCCAATGGGGAAATTAGTTTAACTTTCAGTTGCTCCATTTTAGAATAAAAATATATTTAAACATAAATAGAAATAAGCATTAACTTTGTAAACATATGTGCATTGTAATACAGTATACTGTATAACAACAATAAATAAGGAAAAATATAAATTAGAAATATGTCAAAATATGTATACTTCAATATATATATATAATATTAATGCTGAATACGTATACCCACAGGAAACTGGTTTCTGATATCTTCTGAAAAGAAAGAAAGAATTTAACATACTCTTCATGCCATTTAGTATCCAAAGCTCCTTGCAATAATTAAAGGTTGAACCTCTTATCTTTGCCGTATTATTCCCCGACTCTCCCATTGATGCTGGACAGAATCACAAGAAGGGCACAAATTATGTCTTTTCGTCGATGCCAGGGAGGCTGTGGCAACTGTCCTTTGTGAGGTTTGTATTTGATGCCCTAGCTCGACTGCGGTGAATGCACAAACACCTCCGGGTGTCTTTGAAGTAGACTAGCAAGCTGTTGTCCCGAAAAAAGAAAAATAAATTAAATAAATGACAGTAAAGGAAGGAGAAAGTGACACTGTCCCTGCACTCTTTCCAGCGACTGCTGTGCTTTAACCTCAGCAGAGTATTTTTTGACTTGATACATATCACTTGTCATTTTTAGATGGTAGTTACAAAATCCCTAGAGACGGAGGTGACGCACTGAATATAAACAATTCAATAGAGCACCGTGTTTACTGTATCAACATTGAAGGATTAGGGTTACTGCATATTCAGCTCCCTGTACAGACCCTCCACCACACAGTTGGCATCAGAAGTATATATGTAAGCTATACAGCTCGCTAGACACACAGTATCACGATTCTACGATTACAGTACATAACTGCCGAAGGGGAACTAGATACCTCACTGAAACAATGCTGCAAATTGATCATTCATTTGACTTGAATTCACTATCATCTTCACATAGTAATGACACCACATGAAACAAATAAAGGGATCAACAGAGAAAAGCCAGTATTTCTGTCTTTTTAACAATAGAATGGGACAAAATCCTATTAGCAGCTCATTTCTTCCACCAGCTGCTTTACTGAGCAGCTTCTCATCAGCGAGGCTCAATCTGGCCTTTTCACTCTCTTCCACTCTAATGCTTTATCTCCCTGGCTAGTATTCAAAGTACATCACATGTGGGCTTGTTTGCTTTTATCTACCTAACTGTTGGGTGTCAACAAACCTTGGATTTAATTGTGAATAGCAATTAGTGTAAAGTGAGTCATGTATTTGCTTGGGGCGGTTCAGAATGCTCTTCATGTTTGCGCTGAAAAAAGAATACTAATACTAACCCCCATTCTCCGGGCTTCTGTTGTCTTCCGTGTCTTTTTGTTCCAAATTTTGTGTCCCAAGGTTTGTTCCACAGAGCCATCATCCAAAGTGGTTCAGCCCTGTCCAGCTGGGCTGTCAACTACCAACCGGTCAAGTACACTCGCATGCTGGCCGAGAGGGTTGGCTGCAACGTGCTAGACACCGTGGACATGGTCTCCTGCCTGCAGAAGAAGAGTGCGAGGGAGCTGGTGGAGCAAGACATCCAGCCTGCCCGATACCGCGTCGCTTTCGGCCCAGTCATTGACGGAGACGTCATCCCGGACGACCCGGAGATCCTGATGGAGCAGGGCGAGTTCCTAAACTACGATATAATGCTGGGTGTTAATCAGGGAGAAGGACTGCGCTTTGTGGAGAATGTGATGGATCTGGAGGACGGCGTGTCTGGCAGCGACTTTGACTTTGCAGTGTCAGACTTTGTGGACAGTTTGTACGGCTACCCAGAAGGGAAAGACACACTGAGGGAGACAATTAAATTCATGTACACAGACTGGGCTGACAAGGACAACCCGGAGACCAGGAGGAAGACCCTGGTGGCTCTCTTCACCGACCACCAATGGGTAGAGCCCTCAGTGGTGACGGCTGACCTGCACGCCCGCTACGGCTCGCCTACGTACTTCTACGCCTTCTACCACCACTGCCAGAGCCTCATGAAGCCAGTGTGGTCAGACTCAGCGCACGGAGATGAGGTGCCCTATGTGTTTGGCATCCCCATGGTGGGCCCAACTGACCTGTTCCCCTGTAACTTCTCCAGGAACGACATCATGCTCAGTGCTGTGGTTATGACTTATTGGACCAACTTCGCCAAGAGTGGGTGAGTAACATCAAATCCAGGGACAAACCAAAGTACCTGTTAATATTTAATGGGGACATATCATGAAAAACTCACTTTGTCAATGCTTGTGCGCTTACAGTTAGGTATCTGGAGTGCCTCAACCCACTAACTGTAAAATCCTCCCCGTCAGTTTTTTTGTGGGCTGCCTAGATCAGAAAACATGTGATTTAACAAGCCATTCAGATTTGGCTCCCCTTCCTTTGTCATATGCAGGCTCATTGGAATATATAACCCAAAATACAATCATGAAGCTGAAAATGTGTATATGGCTTATTTACATCTAGTTGCATTCAGTATCCGATTTTACACTTCTTTCTTGGCCTGTGGATTACCATGACCGACCTCACTTCTGCAGACTTTATTTCTGTTCAACCTCTAACTTCTGCTACATTCACCCTTCCTTTATCACACTGATTAAAGAACCAAAGGATTCAGCCTTAAGTAGTGCCTCCTAATTAAGCCTGAACCCCCGCTGCCATGTCTTCCAGCCTTTATCTTCTTTCCTCCTTTGTGAGTTCACAAGAAATCTCTCTTGGAATGGGGCACTTCATTTTCTTTTACCAATTAATATGAATTCCTTAACATCGAAAGTCTATAAATTAGTTAGTTCTGCTCTCCCTTGATCAGATTGATTTGACCTCACTGTACATGTAAAGAGCAAATTACTTTTACACTCACTAAACTTTTGTACTCACAAGATATTTAACTGTACACTACCCACAAAATGATCAAAAACGTGGTGATGCTTAACTGTACAGTCACATTAAATGAGCACACTCCATCTAATAAAAACTGAGTCCTTTTAAACGCCATGCTGTCTCTCTTTTAAAGAGCCAGTTGAGTCTTCGCAATATATCTTTACGCACACAACAAAGTTTCATCACTGTGGGAAGACTTCCTGAAGGTGATGGACCTTAAACTTTACAGCATAATTCACATAATTGTTTAAAGTAGTCACTCACTGTTATAAAAAGTTCATGTTGATGAAATTTGAGGAGACAGTTAAGATGTTCTCCATAAACCTCTGCCAACTTTACTGTGAGTTATACTTTAAAGTAGGGCTGGCGCAAACAATCAGTACAGAAATATCATGTATGCTGTATGTCTATGTTTGCTTGTTATACACAATATTAACACATTTTTTAAGACAACAGGATAATTCTTCAGCTTAATAAAGTTTTACAGTTTTCAGTAAAAGAGAGTTTATTCTTTAAAAAAAGCTTTGGTCTGGTATCGACCTGATATTTCACTAACAGTGACTCAGCACCAGAAAACATGCTGTTGAAAGTGCAACAAAGTCAAGCTCTGCAGCTTCTGCAGCTTCTGCAGCTTCTGCAGCTTGTTTTACAATTTGTCATACAGAGGTACCGGTACATATTCACTGCGATAAGAGACCCCTAAGTGAGTTGCACTGTAGAGGACTCCACTGCTGCTTCCCTGCTGGAGTCTTCATGCATATTGAATGCAAGGCTGCAATGAGTCTTTGTAGATGATAACTCTAGCAGTAGGAGGAAGCACATCATAGGTCACAGTAGGCCGCAGTTTTAGTATGTAGGAATGAGGGAATGCTGAGCCCTTGAGGAGAGATGGTGATATTACATTGTGTTGTCGACTCATGTTGGTGAAGTTCTTCCTTTTTCTGTCAACAATTTAACCAACGCCTTTTGTTTCACATTTGGAATAGCAACATTGCTTTATGCTACCTATGTCTGGGCGATGTGTTTGAAATCATTGTCACAATATGAATGAGGATATTTTCCAATAATTATATACATCATGGTATTGCAAATGTAAGCACAATCACTATGAAACAATCGACCTGAAGTTCAAAGCAATGAACGGTGTGTGTGTTCCAATGTGTGTTAAACTAAAAGAAAATCAGATTTGACAAATGCACCCATTGTTTTCTATAAGCTGTTTTTAATTACAACGTGTTCTGAATCATCAGACATCAATGTGCCTCATGCAAGAAGAGATATATACGAACAAATGTCCTCTTATTTCTGTACTTATCCGTGATTTGAGCTTATTGATTTCTGGAATGCTCCTTATTTTGCTCTTCTCTTAGCTAAGAGAAAACTTTACGAGAATCTTATTTTCACTGTTTCACAGCAGGCAAACATAATGGAGGAATAACATTTGTGGGCTAAAGAAATACTATAAATCCACTGATCCCAATGATCCCTATAAAAACCCTTGGAGCATGATATTGCATGCGTTTAGTTTCTGAAGGGCTTACATACTACTCTTAGATGATTTTTGATTTTCCTGTAACGCCAGTACTGGTGCTCTGGAAATTCCCACGTTTACTTTGTTTAAGTTTATTAAACAGTAGCTCAATTTCACTGCTTGTGAAGTTCTTATTCTCACAGCTTTTTGTTTTTTGGCATCTCTTCAATTGTTGTGCCACAGTATTTGCACACGGCACAACACCTGCCCTAATATAGTGATTAGTTGCGTTACCTATGCAAATAATAAACAATCAACCACGCGTCTCCAACTTGTGATCAAGTAGGATTCATCATTGAAGAGCATATTTGGATGGGCAAGAATGTTTGGTGCATCTGGAGTTGACTTTCGGAGGGAAAATAAGAGAACTTTAAGAGAATGTTGCTTCATAAGGCTCAGTGTTTTCTAGATTGACATTCATCACAACATCATGATATGCTGAAAGTTCATAAACAATAATTCTGCATTATATTACGACCATTTAGCTTTCTTCCATCACGTTTATTCTTATGACTCAAGTTTTCTGTCTATCATGTGTCTGCAGCGATCCTAACAAACCAGTGCCACAGGACACCAAGTTCATCCACACCAAGGCCAACCGCTTCGAGGAGGTGGCCTGGTCTAAGTACGACCCCTACGACCAGCTGTACCTGCACATTGGCCTGAAGCCTCGTATCCGTGATCACTACCGCGCCACCAAGGTGGCCTTCTGGAAACACCTGGTGCCCCACCTCTACAACCTCCACGACATGTTCCATTACTCCTCCACCACCACCAAGGTCACCCCGCTGGATCCCACTCAGTCCAACGGAAAGAGGTCCGGCAGCACCGGCCGGCCTCCTCTATCCAACGGCCACAACGACGAGGAAGGGGGGAGGGAGATGGGCCCACTGATCATGCCGAACCCAAGAGATTACTCCACAGAGCTCAGCGTCACCATTGCTGTAGGCGCGTCACTGCTCTTCCTCAACGTCCTGGCCTTTGCCGCTCTGTACTACCGCAAGGACAAGCGCAGTCGGCAGGACATGTCCCAGCAACCCAGTCCCCAGTGCGACAGCAAAGGCAACAACGTGAGCCACACCACCACTATAGACGAGAGCCTGTCCCAGCAAAGGAACCAGTGTGAAGCCCTTCACAACCCTCTCCACGTCTCGCCCAGCTTAGACTACTCACTGAGCCAGCGCCGCTCCCCTGACGACATCCCTCTGATGACCCCCAACAACATCACCATGATCCCCAACTCCCTGATGGGCCTCTCCAACATGAGTCCGTACAGCACCTTCCCTGCTGGGTACAGCTCTGCAGGCCTGCCCAGCACCCACTCTACCACTCGGGTATAGTCTGGCAGGAGACGAGAGAAGATGGGGAGCGTGACGTACATAAAAGATAGAAATGTAAAGCTGTATTTAGGGTGTGTAGGTAAAATAGGATTGATATGTTTGTTCTGTCTTTTCCAAAGGTGTACAACCACCAACATCCTGCCTTTGCTCATAATAGGAAGTCTAACTGCAGAGTCATTTTATATAATAATCATTTTCAAAGGCAGACAAAAAGAAAAAAGCATTTCATTTTCCACTTTGGCTTTTTTGGAACTTTACCTAGCAAGAACTTAGTATAATGTTTATACAGTTGGATTTGTATGGGAAGCTTTTTCTTACTCTGTGATATCGATTTTGATCTCATGGAACGAAGTGACATTACAACTTGTGGTGGACAGAGATGAGATCTGGGAAAAGCTGAAAAGCAGTATTATTATTATTAATTATTATCAAGCTATTTTATACACATTTCTCATGATACATTGCTTATTATGAAAATGTATTTTTACTGTAATTACTTTAAAATGCCTTGTAACTTACAAGGATTTATTGTGGAATCATAACAAGAATGGATTCAAATTTTACTGGTCACACATGTGGTAAAAATGTCCAGTTTATCTAAAATATTTCTATCTGGTAGTGCAAAATAAAGCACTCCTGTGTATGTGTGTGGGGGGGGGGGGGGGGGGGGTGGGGGGGGTGGGGGGGGTGTGAGTGTGTGTGCTGAAAAGTGAGCTACACAAATGTAAATGTGGCATTGTTTAAAATTAACCATTAAGTTTGCATATGTAGTGTTGTGTAATCTATTGTAGTCTATTTGAGTATCCTTGCTATATTTTTCTTTTACGTGTCTAAAATTTCGCTTAAAACATTGTAGGAATATAACTTCTGCTTTACTATAAAAAGAGAATTGCTTAAAATGTGTTTTCCTACTCCAACCAACTCATGGTTCTTTTGGCTTGGCTTCTTTGTACAGAATAAACTTACACCAACATTTAATTTGTCGTTTGTTTATGAATACTGTAAGGTCTTCAGAAAGATAACTGTAAGTACATTGTAATTGTATGTATACCAACTCAATTATTCACATTTATAAAGGAGTTTCATGAAACTTACAGATTATTGCACCTACTCCAAGTGGTTTGGACCCCGTGCGTACCAAGATATATCCAGGGGTCACTCTTTACTGAATAGATATGAAGGACATCAAGCTTTGAGATTTGATTTCTTTGAACCTGTCATAATGTTGTTTAATCTAAATGAGACGACTATTAAAAGATTTTTGAAACTAAAAATGAGTCTTGGGATAATAATGTATTCTTAAAAGTCTATTGCGTTTACAGGGATACTCATAACCGTGTGAAATGTAGTCCAATGCTATACAGTGTCTGGGTCCGGTTTGTTGAGGTTAAATTAGCCCCAGTTTGTGCCTCTCATGTATGCTAATGCTTGAGATTTAAACATCAAATTCTGTTTACAGGTCATGGGGAGTACTACTGCATATGTGAAGAATGTTGCATCAAGCCATTTGGGGTTCCAGAGGGAGATGATAAAAAATATCTTCTAAATCTGAGCTGAAATCAACAAGTTTGAAAATGAAAAGAAGTGAGAGCTCTGCAGCTCGATCGCCATCTCTGCTTGAGGCCAGTGTCTTAGCCACTACTAGCGCACTCAAATTTCTGACTGAATTGTCTGCGGTCAAGTGACAATGTGGGAAATGTAAGCACCAGGTTTAGAGAAAACAGAAGAATGCATGGATTTAGATTTTTTTTATTGTCCATCATGAATTTCACAATGTTATAGGAGTGCAATGAGAAATCAGTTAAGTACTTTTTTGAACAGAATGATGTTGGGTTTATCTTCGGACTGAAGTGGAGTTCAGGTTAAGTTTGGGTTAAAGAGAGACAATGTAACTTAAAACATATATATATACATTCTTCCTCTTACAAATAAATAAATACAATAAAATAAACCTTTAGTCAATTCAATAGCTCAAAGCTGGGGGATGCTGCTTTTTTTTTTGTTGCATTATTTGGCAAAAATTCCATAATGACCTTTGGGCATATTACAATTCAAATGGTCCAAGAGAAAACTAGAGCTCTCTTGGCTCTGGTTTCAAGCTTTAGAAAATGTAGCCCGTGACCGATAGGGTTAATGTTTGAAATAAATGATGTGTGCTCGTACAGGTTACTTTATGAAGGGTGTGCTCGTCTGGATTGAGGGTCTTAAAACAGAGAGGGGAGAGGGGGAGAGCTGCAGGGGGAGAGCTGCAGGAGGAGAGCTGCAGGAGAAGAGCTGCAGGAGGAGAGCTGCAGGAGGAGAGCTGCATTTTCAAAATCTAATGTGGTTTTTCCAGAAAACTGCCTACCCTAGCTTTAAAGGTTTATTATTACAGCTGTATTACCGGTAGCTTTATGATGGCTTACGTTCGTTAACGTTAGCTACTTTTTTAAAGTACAATTCCGTGTGACTGACATTACTGAATCAGTTTACTAATTTACTTTGGCTATTGTTACATTACATTTTATAATTTATCATTATTGTATGTAGACTAATTGTCACTGTGGTCACTGCTGTAAAAGTAACATAGTCTCGCTTTAAGGCTATCAGAGAATGACTCTGCCATACTTGCTAATCCCTTACAATTGAATGTTTAACTACCTCCAGCAACACCACAGTCCTCTTTTTCCATCTTTCCTTAATGCCTTGTTCCTCTAACTGTTATTGCTCTGCTACTCCTGCAGTTTTAGGGTAAGCCTGCTTGCCGTTTCCCCAGGCTTCAAACACGCAGCCAGTAGAGTCTGAGATTATCATGAAAGACAATCAAACACGCAAGCAAATAAGAACAGCTCAGTCCTCCCTTTGATTCATCATGCAATAAAACAAATAATTTAAACACTCACCACGGGAGGTCATCGCCACTGAAATCGCTTCTGACTGCGACTGATGTCTTTTTGTCCTCCAAGTGCTTGTTTGTTTGTTTGTTTGATTTGTTTGTTCATTTTGTCACAAGATAACTCACATTACCATAACAGCGATAGAAGGTGGTACAAATATTTTTACAGGCCCACCTCCTCCCCTCTACAAACACATGCATATTACCCCTTTCAGTGCGTAAATATTGGCAAGTGTCACTGCAAACAATTATACAAATGACTCAAAGAGCACTGTGCCACATCACATATACATACCTCATACACGTACACATACATAATAAATTCACTGCTGTCCAGGTTGCTGATGTTGATATACATACAATTTTCTATGTGATTATGCAAACATATATTGATATATGCATCCTGAGAGCATTTGCAACTTACATGAAAGCTCAGAGAGTAATGTGGTAGTTCAAAATCAGTTCATGCATGAACTGTTAGGTTGGTCTTATTAAGAGTTACCCAATAATTCATCATCTGAGGTGTGCACATCCCTGACCACCATCTGCCATCAACTTTTGTGGAATATAGTTTATCCATTAATGAATGAATTGCTCCCTTCATGTCCCCCAAACCAACAAGCCTCTAAAACTTGAAACCTAATCCCGTGCTTTGATCGTCAACATTATTGTTAATTCACATCCTGAATGTAAAGCTGACAACCATTCTACTCTCACAACAGCACTGAGATAAATGAATGCTCCTCGTCTCTCTCTCTCTCTCTCTCTCTCTCTCTCTCTCTCTCTCTCTCTCTCTCTCTCTGTCACATGGTTTTCTCAGAGATTTCAAAGGCATCATTTCTCTCTCCGCTCTCTCACTTTCTGATGTCATTAATCCTTTCTACATACTAATTACTTGATGTGTCAGTTGTTAAGAGGCAAAAGGCTACTGACTGTATCCACTGTAATCCACAAGGGTATTACTTTGTGAACACATCATCTTAATAGGTGTGAATTTATGTTCAACAACAGATCAGTCTCTCAAATGTGCTGATCTGTGAGGGGACCAGAGGATTGTTGTGTGGATTATCTGGCCCAATTAGTAGAATGGCAGTTTGTCTGTGGCTCCCTTAGAAAGTGATGGCACTTTTATAACATTCAGTTATGTCCAGTTTGCCATGGCCTTAAAATGGGAAGCAAAAATAGGATGAGGGGCTTCTCCATAAAAAATAAATAAAAGATAGCATGGTGTTTTCTCCTGCTCCACACTGGCTTCTTTGTACTGAACCCAGCTTTGACATCAACTGGGTCAAACATGAGGGAGGGAGGGAAGGAGGGCAGCAGCTGGACCCAACCGTCAATGTCACCCTTGTTGGTCAACTTCATCGATGTCAGTCACTGGCACTTCGATTTATTTCCCTCTTTTGTCTGTGCTTACTCTCTTATCTGTGTGTGTTTCTCACCGGGACCCTCAGACATGTTTATTGTATCTTGCTGACATTTAGCATGTGTGTGCAGACAGACAACACATGCATGTCAACGATGAACGGATGAACCATTAAAAGTGAAAGAAACCTTCAAATCAGCATGTGCAATAATTTAACACCTCTGATGTGAAAGCATGTAAAAAATCTCTGGATAGTTGTGTTAGTTCATTTGTATTGAGCACTTTAAGTTAAGAGAAGAAATTAAAAGTGAAATATGAGTTATTTTAGACTGGCTGTATAAACTGATTTAATCTATAATCTTTGTGGCTGGTATACTGTTTAAAATGTGCATACAAAAACACTCATTCTTACTAAATGACACACATATTTTAGTGTATTCACAGTGAACAGCTCAAATACTGTAAATATCACCAAATACCAAGTACAAAATACTCATATTAAAATTCATAACCCACTGTCTGTCCCCAGTTCTGAACCCATGGCACCATAAATAATGACTGGCAGCTGAAATGGGACTTTGTGACTTTAAGATGCGACTCGGGGAAATGTGGTCTATCTATTGTTGATGAGACAAAAGCGCGAGTCAGATTCATATAGGAGTGGTGGGGAATAACTTCTCATATCCTCATATCACAGTCACAAAGCCACCCAGCAAAACTTCAATAACCCCCACACTTCTCTCTGGACATGGGTGAGTGCGCCGAATCTTTAATAACTCTTATCATCTATTATTAATGTGATTTGAAAATGTGGATTTCAATAACTTACTAATGTTGCCTTTAATATATCCTTTCTGTCCTTAGACATGCCCCTGTGCACTGGCGGCAAGATTTGCTGCAAATTAATCCCGTGCTTTCATTAATCAAAAGTATTTTCATATCCACAGATGGATTGTTGATTTACCATTGATTCAGCCTTTGTGACATTTGTGATATTTGTATTCCTAATATATGATGTACTTCACATACAATGACGTTTTTAGAATGAGTACTTGAACTAAGGATTACTTGCTTTTCAATAAAGAAAGAAAGAACCTGTTTAGCCATAAACACGAGTAGAATCAGAGTGGCTGACAGAGCTGGGCATTGACTCTCATCATGGGAAGGCCATGCCAGGTCACTCATGTCAAAGAGGTCAGATACTCCCACATGTGTCACTGGTATAAATTAGCAAATTTACATGAGAGCTGTGGACCCGAGTAACCTCTGCCAACCGTTTTTTTTTTCACTGCTTGTGTGCTAACTTTCACGTGTTGATTATCTGGTTCTAATGTAAATACATTGATGCCTGGCACTAAATTCAAATAGAGACTATGATGGCCTGTATCACGTTTTCACTGTAACCACTGTTGCAGCAGAGCACAGCTGAACCATGGACGTCTGCAGGCGCTATTATTTTTGGGACTCTAGCAGTATTCCTGCTGTTACTATTTCTACTTTAGTAGCAGTTTGTCGAAGTCACAGCCTCAGTTTCTAAAATCCAATATTTTGTGAAATTGCCATGAGGGATGCTGGCTGTGTTATCTCAGGCTTATGTTTGCGTGTGTGTTTTATTGAGGTGTTTGGTTTTGATGCAGCAATTTCCCCTAAATACAAGACAATAACTTAAATCATCGGAATATACAGAGATAATAGTTTAGCCACTAAAGGATTGCAAAATGTGTAGCGACACAACTCAATAACTGAATAGGGTTGTTTTTGTTGTTGTTGTTGTGAAGATATTTAAATTTGCCCCCTCGATCATTATGCTTCTGCCCACTCTTTGAACACTTGAACCCAGCCCCCACCGACATTGACACTCTATGGTACCAGTCGCAGCCAGCTGTGGAGGGAGGGTGGCCTGAGTAGTGACAGTGCCAGTGGTATCCAGATTGCCCTGGCGACCCCTCGCGTGTGTGTGTGTGTGTGCGTGTGCGTGCGTGCGTGCATGCGTGTGTGAATGTGTGTGTGTGTGTGTGTGTGCGTGCGTGCGTGTGTGTGTGTCTGTATGTGTATGTGTATGTGTGTATGTGTGTGTGTTGTGGCACTATGGTCTTTGTTTGTTTGACATCGCTGCCCTTTGTTCCTCCCTGATCATGGCAAAGACAATGGATATTGTATCTGCGGCCACAAAGAGAAGCTCTTTCTTCAGGCCCCTGAAGCCAATGTTTCACCACCATCTCTCACTCGCCTGGTGACGCCTGTGACCGCCAGAGAAAGAGGGCAGGACCAGAGATAGTATAGGGGCTGAGCTGTGAGGTGTTGGTACCAGCAGAGGAGCTTCCACATACAGATGAAGTCAGCGCAGAGACTTGTTTTACTGTAGCAACAGTTTGTAGGCAGCACTGTACATCACCGGTTGGCATTGGGTTCTCTCTTGTTGTGGAATACGGGATCAGAAGAAGCAAATGTTTCCGGTCAGGCAGCCTTGGCTTTGCAAAGCCTTAGGTGCTTTCCTCTATCCCATTTCTGCCAATGCATTTATTAACACTGGGGATATTTGCTCCCTGCTTCAACAACGCAGCTTACACTGGAAGAAGTGCATGAGATTGTCGTGAAGTCAGTGCTGGCTGATTTTGTTTGGACGCTTTTATTGGAAATCGCTGCTTGAACTCTAATTTTTTTTTGTTGCTTTCATGCCTGTTCGTGGGGGTTTGGTGTATGCTCATGGATTTGCAGACCCAGCGAGGCCTTTTTCATAGCTCCCCCACTGGGTGAAAGAGTTTCCCGCCGTGGCGTAGATGTGTTGTGTGGTTATATGTGCGGTGTGTGCCGCTTGTGTGCTGATGTATTATGCCCCCTCAGGTTGCTATGATTGCTGTATCCGATGCTTTTGGGCAGTGCCCTACCCATCCCTGGCGGCCACCCTGCTGTTATATGCCGGCATGGCATTGTTTTGTGGCTGTGGGCATGAAGCGTTGTCCAACACCGAAGTCCTCGTTGAGACGTACTTCGCCCGCAACGTTCAAGACTTTGTGGTCATGGCCTCTTTGTGAGTGAAACGTTTCTGAATTGGGACTTTTGACCTTTCAAGAGTTGTTTTATTGTACTGTTTGACCTGACTTCTCTTCCTGTGACTATTCCAGTATCAAATACTTCCAGTACGTGATCTATGGCCTGGCATCATTTTTCTTCCTCTTTGGTATCCTGCTGCTGGCCGAGGGTTTCTACACCACGAGCGCTGTCAAGCAGACCTTTGGTGAATTCAGGAGCACCCATTGTGGCCGCTGCCTCAGCCTGACGGTGAGGACAAGGAGGGAGGACAGGGGAAAGTAAAGAGGGGGGGGGAATATGACATCAGTTAATTTTTTAGATGCTGAATGCTGGTTTGTTTAAGCTTCTATAAGCTCAATGAAATGCTCTTTGTTTCAGCAATTTTACGGTTAATACCGTTTTAATGACACCACATTTATCACACTGAAATCTGTGACCTGACACACTGTACTTTTTGTTTCAACAGTTTATCATCGTGACGTACATCTTGGCTTTCATCTGGCTGGCAGTGTTTGCCTTCAGTGCTATCCCAGTCTACTTCTTGTTCAACATGGAGCAGACCTGCCACAACATCAACATCCTGGCTGAAACAACCCCCAGCATTAATCAACACGGCTGGATTTGCATGGACGCCAGGCAGTATGGTGCGTTGTCCTTATAATGACTGACCGTCCACCCGACGGGAATGTTAATGTGTCCGATGAAAGCAATGAATAAATCATTGGGGAGTGGATGCAAAATCGCTCGTTGAATGAGTTATGAAATAATGAAGATAACTGCACCTTTATCTTAATTTCTTTACCCTGAGGCTGTATGCAAGCAGGAACTTAAATGTGTCATAACTCATCATGATTCAGCAATGGTAGGGGATACTGACGTCATGTTTTCATTTAAGGTCTGCTTCCTTGGAATGCAATGCCAGGCAAGGCTTGTGGGATGACCTTGGCATCTATTTGCAAAACCAGCGAAGTGAGTAGCTGAATTTAATATTCCCTTTCTTTTTCATGTCAGCATCCTCATTTTAAAATTGGTGTCAATGTAAAATCTACTCTAAATGATTAATGGATGGGTGTCTCAGCAAACATTTTGACACAAACATATAAAGGTATTGATTCTCTGAATATAAACTAAACTAACCTGTGTTTATGTCTTATAGTTCTACGTCACCTATGACTTGTACATAGCTGCATTTGCTGGTGCCGGGGTCACTCTCTTAGCACTGGTGAGCAATTGCTTTTACAATTTGCATGCTTTTCAATATTTACTGTTTCTCCCTCCTTTCTTTCTTTCTTTCATCTAAAATATGACTCGACAATTTTGTTACTGGGCTCTGTAGGAAGGTGGTGCACTTGGATGAAATTATGACACACATGGGAATTTCAAAATAAAGGCGTGTCTTACAGATGATAAAATGCATCAATGTTTTCACTTTGCAGCGATTATGTTGGATCATTGATCATCACATACACCTCTTTTTATCTTGTTGTTGTTATTATTGCTACTGCAGCAGAACCAATTGCCCCTTTGGGACAAATAAAGGTCTTGAACTTGAACTTGATTTAGTATTGCTCTTGTAAATACTACCAGTTGGATCACATATAAAGGGTCAGTTCACCAAAATTACATATTTAGCTGTATTTTATTTATTGCCTCCAGTGATATATGGAAACGCACATAGTTTTGGTTTTATTTGGTTAGGTTTTGAGATATTTGCCTCTTAGATCAATGCTACCCCGTGTAAGTTAATGATTATTTTTTATTGTGGTACTCAAAGCATTGAAAAGTAACTTTCAGGAGAAACATCTCTTTGCAGGCTTCACTATAAACTTGCTCCGACTAACACTGTTCACAGCAAAGTATGTGGATTGTCAGGAGTAACAGGGACACTAAAGTTTTCACTGCTGTGTGTATCACAAATTCCAGTCACTGTGTGTGTGTATTGGGAGCTGAAACCTCAGGAATGGATTCCTCAAACTCTGGGAAACTCCAAACCAAAACTACCTGTATGTAATTTCAGTGAACTGACCCTTTAAAAAGATGATATCAAACACTTGTAGTGCCAAATGTATACTTTCCAATGCTGTTTATAATCATCCCAGTACATGTTATGTTCAAATCAAAATAAATGTTTTCATCTTTTTTCCTTTCTATTCTTCCCACATCCATTAAACACTTAAACACTATGCAGTTTCTGTATCTGGCTGCCACCACCTACAACTACGCAGTCTTGCGGTTCCTTGGCAGGAAAGGGGTCCGCTAAGTGCAACACCTCCGTCCCAGTCAACCCCATCCTCTGGCTTTGATATGGACAGTCGACACTAGACTTCCGTTCATCCTCTGGGGAAACAGCACCTTCGAAAACCTGGATCACCTGCTATAGTATTTATTTAGACATCGTCCAATAACAGACACACATGTTTCTCATCACTGAACAACAGACAGAGAGATGAAGATAATTCACACCCAGAAGCGAGCTCCGGCCTCCTCCTCAAATCCTACTCTCAGATGATTCTCTTAGCTTTGTTGTTCATTTTCCTTTCGTAGGTTGCATCTCTCCTTTTATTTTGTGAAGCTTCATTGGTGCTGATGCTGTTGTCAGATTGTGATGTATGACGTTTCATGAATAATTAAGAGCAATGACAGCTTGCCTCGCAAATCATAACTGCATGCACTCTGTTCAGTGCTTACTGATGCATATATTGGTTCTGAATATGATTTTGCATGCTGCTTCATTATCACCTTCTTGTGTGGCAACATCATGAAGCAAGGGTACCAAAGTTCTCTGTGTGGGTTTGGTGTATCCTCCCATCTCCCTTTGTGCATTCACTTACAATACATGTACTTTGCATTCACTCAATGCATTTTATGCTTTGTTTAAATGCCACTGCGTAGGAGGGAACCAAAGACATGTATCCATTTTTTTGGATGTTTTTGGGTTACTGCTTAAAATAAGCTGTTTTTATGTTACTGAGGTGTTGATGCTTTAATAACATGCCTCCAGGTGACTCATGTTTGATGTGTAGCCCTGCTACTTACTGAACTGGGTTGTGTTGTGTGTGCTCATTTTTAATTAAGGCTGAATAAACCATTTAAATCTGCAGCAGTAGTTTGTGATTTTATTTCACCATATACAGTGTGTCGCAATACAAATCTTTCTTGTACTTCATATAAGCATCTTTGGCAATTACTATCAGAAATAACATGCTGCCAAACCTTTTCTTTACATAATATTTGACAAGACACGATGTCTTATGTCCAGCAACATATTTGTCCCAGTTAGGCTTCAGGTTCTGAGAGTTTTTGCAAAGCAGCCACCACAATGGACCACTTGGTCATGCAAGAAGATGACAGTCAGCAAATCTCCTAGGGCCTTAGCACACACACCACACTGCAAAAACAATATCAACAATATTAATCAATATTAACATTATGCAAAGACAAGACCCTATCATTCAATCAAATCCAATACATATAACCACATATAGAACGTAAGTACAGCATTTTCCTAACTGACGGAACAAACCTTTAGACAGTCGGGGTGGCACGTCATCACAGGTTCACTGAGGTGAATCTTGACATTTCCTTTAATCATTTTGTCACAGAATGAACAAACATTGGTATTCCTGCAGAAGAGAGAAAATGATTATCGCCAATGTTAACCTTTGTGTGTTCCATTCATAGGGAATTTTGCTGTTTCAGAAACTAATAAATGCCTTGGGACAAACCTTTTTTGATTTATTTGATGAAGTCTGAAGTTATGTCAAACAGCAATATTAGGCTGTCTTGGCTTTTCCAAGCCTGGTCTGATGGGAGACCCACATTCTCATACTTTGAAAAAACCCTGGTCTATACCATAACATTGTGTTTAAGTTCTTACTTTTCATAACTTACATAATGTTTGAAATTCTAAACTGTGAGACATTACCTGGTCTTATTCTGAGTTTGAGTGGATTGTTGCTCCTCCTTGGGCCTTTTGAAATATGTCCGAGCTAGAACAAATAGCCATCATCAAACAATAAGATGCATTTATTGTACAAGTGAATATGTGAATATTATAAGAAATAAAGTAAATATGTGGTCCCACTCACGTGTTGGTATCATCAGAGTGTTGGTTCGGCTCGGCCTCCTCAGGGTGGGATTGTGTTAGATCTTGCAGAGGCTCGGGAGCAGCTTCAGTGTTCGGTGGCTCCACGTCCAACGCTTCTGACAGTTCAATGAGTCTGTCAGAAATCTTATCCTGAACGGCTTCAGCATCAGAAGCTTTTACAGATTCAAGAGCATCCTTGATGTTCAACTCCACGACAGGATCTGCTGCTCTCTCAGGTGTTGGTTCAACAACAGTGTTATCAACAAGCTGAACTTCAACCGCCTCAGTGGCTCTGGTTTTCAAAAGTATCTCTGCTAAGGCTGCAGACTCGACCTCACCCTCTACAGACTTGACTGCAGTTTCAGCTTGGGTAGGTGATTCGGACACAGTCTCTGTCACTAAGTCAGGAACTGGTTCAACACTGACATGTAGAGGAGCCTCTTCTCCTGCCGCATCTGTCACAGCAGGGGTCTCAGGGAATGACTTCACGGCACCCTCAATTACAGCTTTAACAACATCTGCAGTAGCCTGTTCTAAAGGATCCTCCTCACAGCTTCCCTCTGCCAGTTGAACAGTTGATACTGTTCCTGCATCCTCCAAACGTGTCAAATTAGCTGGCTCTGTTTCGATTGAAGGGTTCTCTTGAGGTTTCAGTTTGACCGCAGGCGCAGCAGGGACTTCAGCGGTGTCATTACTCTCCTCTGTGACAGCCGCAGCAGAGGTTTCTGCAACAAGATCTTCCACATGAGTATCTGCAGACACTTCGGCCTCAACTTGTTCTACGTTTGACAGGTCAATTGTTGCATCAGCATGTTCTTCCTTGTTTTTTGCAGTTGTGTTGACAACTGAATGTTTTGGTTGTGCCTCACCGTTCAGTTCTTCTGTGGGTGCTTGGGGCCTGTAACAGAGGGAGTTACTTATTATGCAAAAAAAGACATATGAACAAAATTCCCTATACTCAGCAGCGGTTACAATCAGTAGAGAGATGCTCTCATATACGAACTTTCCGTCATCTGTGCTCTCCACTGTTGACTCCTCAGGCTGAGCATCTTTTTGGGGAGGAATAACTTCAGCATTTGCCTGATCAGCTGAATCGCTAAAAACATACAAGGGAATAGTAATAATAAACTTAGATACATACATCTGGCACTAACATTTTGTATTTTTGTTTTAAATGTTCAGACCTAACAGAGATTAATTATGCAAACCTATAAACAAGTGGACTGTGGTTGCACAGATTATTTTCAGTTCAAATTCAACACATACATACCCTTTAGATGGAGAAAACTGTGCCTTTTGGAGAGCAGCGCTCGGTGGAGAATCTACTGATCTACAGGGTAAGAATATAAAACACACTTTAAAAACAACCTTGGCATTTATCACCTTAAAGCAGACAACAAAAAGCAGCAAATGATATCTCGCTAAATAATGCTTTACATAAATGAAAGATTTCATCAGCTTTAAATCATTTTAGCTCAAACTTGCCATGAAAGCCAAATGCTCCATATTGAAATGATTAAAAGAGTCTTTTGTGTAAGAGATAGTGTATATGTACAATATTACAACAGGAAACATCCTACTTTCTTGCTGAATATAGTGTCTAAAGATGAAACCTTATAAGCAAGAAATTATGAGATGTAGAAGTTATGGCAGTTTCAGAATATGACTCTTTATTCTTCTTATATATAAGTGACAATTTCATCTATAACCTACAAAAATGTTGCACAAAACGTCTGACCTGCATTATACGATGAGCACAACAAATCACACATAAAGGACAGCAGCATGTGAGCTAAGTGGTATAAAAAAAGAAAAAGTAGGGCCAGCTACATTGATTGATGAAGCAAAGCTGACAAATACAGCCTTAAATGTCAACACAAAGTTTATTACCAATGTAAATATCATCAAACACGTGAAAGCGAAGTGAGGGTGTGGACCTGTTTTCCTGAACAAGGAATGGGATTCAGTTAGATCTGGTCAATTTGGTTTGTGTCTCTCATCTATTGACATTGCTGGTAAAAGATTAGAGGCACACCAAATTGGATTGGGTCAATTAAGCTTGCAGTAGCAAAACATCCTGTTAATGATGCAACTCTTGATAGATTATAAGAACATTGTCCACCTGTACACACTGAAAATAAAGCAAGTGAACATTTACATTCATTTTTAAGAGACTGGATTTAATTATACAAATGAATTGCCATGGGGTTATCCCCAGAACTACCAATAGACAAGGAATTATCTTAATCTGTCATAGAAAAGTACACATTGTTGTCTACAATAGTTTCACGTCATATAAGCATTGTCATGCAATTTATTGTTTTTATCTGAATATCTGTAAAGTTGAAACCTATTAACTTCAATACGTTTATTTTGAAGACACCGATCATCTACTTCCGGCTGTCTTCCGCTGTCTCCTGGCTTGTGATGCTAGCTGTTAGCCGTTTCATGCTAGGCAGGGACATGTGTGGCTCTGATAAAACAAGACCACTTAGTTTAAAGTTTCTAAAACCGGAAGACATGTAGCGGCAACTGTAGACGAAACACTGTGACTTTGTTTGTTTTTTTAAAGCGTAATTGTGCATCAAAAACCACCAGGCTTCACATTATTGTAGCTAGTTGACAAACAGCAACGTCAAGGTGCGCTACTCACAACCATCACAGGACAGTGCTCATCTGTCCCCCACTAACTAAACATTAGGACGACGACTCCCCAAGATCAGTAAGTCATTTGGTATTTTTAGCAGGTTTCTCTACGCATCAAGTGACCGAAAGTACAAGTACATTATATTTATGGTACATATGTTAAAGTAAGCCTGGACTAGATGAATATGGAAAGTGTAAAGATAAACATGTTTCTTACATCTAGACCCTGACTTGTGTGGTCTGGATGGAGAAAGACAGTGTATAAAAAATGCTTTTGGATGGACAAAAAGTGACCCCTTTCTGTCTTCAGAGGTTGACTGGAGGTTTATTAAAAAGAGGATGTAATGGCCTCTTAATTCATGTTTGACAGATTTAAGTGATATTACAACAGAGAATCTGCTGAGTAATAGTGTCCCTTAAGTTTAGTTTAAATCCCTCTTTAATTAATGAATCAGAACCCAACTTCAGCATTGTGCATTCATCTAAGCAGTGAGCATGCAGGAGATTATTTTGCTTCGTTTTTTTAGCTTTGTGCTTGTAAACGACAACAGATAGGACAGCCATCTTGTAAAATAAACTTGGATCAGAATAAGGAAGTGATGTAATCTCTTTAGCAGTTAGGAAAAGGGCCAGACAAAGCTGTGTGCTGTCTGTGGTTCATTGTTAGAAGGGGGAAAGTGTAGACAAAGGAGAATAAAAACCCCTGAAGATGTCTCTCTGAACTGGTTTTATTTGCATAGTTAGGCTGATTGTGTGTAATATATGTATTATTCATGCCTGCATTTCCTGTGCAATCCTAGAAAAAATGCCTTCGAGAAATCATCTTGACAAAATCGGGAGGAAGAAGAAGAAGAAATGGACAGAGGAGGCCATGGAGCGTGCACTGGTCGAGGTGAAGTCGGGAAGGTGTACAGTGAGACAGGCTGCCAAAGAGTTTGGAGTCCCTAAATCTTCCCTGGGGGACAGAGTGAGTGGACGGGTGACACCAGGGAGTCGCAGCGGGCCAGCTCAGCTTATAACATCTGACGACGAGGAGCTGTTGGTGGAGTTCTCTTTATACATGTCCAAGCATGGATTCCCGCTGACAAAGCAACAGCTGGTGTCCTTTGCCTCCTCCATTTACAAGCGGCAGCATCGGAGAGTGGCATTTTCTAAACTAGGCCAGACCTGGTGGCTCAATTTTAGAAAACGGCAAGAAAAGAATATTACCATTCAGCCAGCAGACAATGTTGTTCGTGGGAGGACAGTATGTGTGAGAAAGGAAGCAGTGGATCAGTTTTTACACTTACTGAGCACTGTCATGGACGCTCATGGGCTCAGAGACAAGCCTCATCAAATTTTCAACTGCAATGAGACGGGCTTTCAGCTGGGCAGGAAGAGGGTGATTCTCCCCAAATCTGCCAGTCTGGGCTACAAGCCAACGTCAGGCTCGAGGGACCACATCTCCGCCCTGGCTTGCTTTAGCGCAGCTGGAGAGGACATTCCCCCATTTATTATCTACTCAAAGGCATACCCAGGGGGAGTATGTTACAAGACTCAAGGGCCTCCAAACGCCCTCTATGGATGGTCAGACTTGGGGTGTATCAACTCTGACCTTTTCAAGAAATGGTTCCTCAAACACTTCCTCCTGCACGCACCGAAGGAGCGTCCTTTGCTGCTGATTTTCGACGGCCACAAGTCTCCTGTGAACCTTGAGGTGGTGGAAGCTGCTCGTAAGGAGGACGTCATCCTTCTGTGTCTTCCGCCTCACTGCTCTCACATCCTGCAGCCACTCGACGCGGGTCTCTTCGGTCTCCTGAAGCAGCGTTTCGCAGCACTCATAGGTGATGGTGGTTCCACTGATACTCACTTTGCAGTCAGCAAGAAGGAGTTCTCAGCTGTGTTTAAAGGGACGTATCAGGTAGTGAAGGAGGAGGAGGGTGTCAGGATTGTAAATGAAGGCTTTAGGAAATGTGGCATCTACCCACTGAACCACTTTGCCATCAATGAGGGTCATTTAATGCCATCACACAGCATGGGCCCAGCAGCTGGATCCTCCCTGTGCACATCAGCACAGGGGGAGACCTCACAGCAGCTGGACCCTCTTCCTGAATCCTAACTTCCCAGGGAGGAAAGAGAGTGACAGTTTCATTTAACTAAACCTGGCTAGTTCTGTCATTTTAAATACTGAATGGGTTTACATTTCACCTTGAGTATCGTGCCCCTCCTCCCTCAGCCTTCACGCAGAGCGCTGTTTTGTCAGCTCGCCAGAAGAAAGAGGTGTGTTGATATTAATTACATGTCATATGTGCTCAGATTTAGTAATAAGTAAAAATGCTGCACAGGGAGGGGCGTCACCAAGGTTAAATCTAAAGAAGTCAAAAAGGTTTTAACGGAATAAGAAAGAAAAAATTATATTTCGGATACACAAGAATATGTTTTATTTTCTCAACCTCATTACATGCTTATATAAATGGACAGATCTAAAAATATGCCACAATGTTAAGTGTTTTCTTGTTCGAGACTCTATAATTACAGGAACTAGTACATTGTGAAAATGTAGGTTGATATTGAGGTCTGTATTATGATCCAGTATGCATGCAGAAGATTTGCAAAAAAGTCGTACCTAAGTTATTTCTTCCTCGTAATGTTCAAGCCTGCGACAACGGAGGGGTAACAATGTTCTTTTAATACTGATAGAAGGGAAACGATAACAATGTGTTTGAAACGGCTAACTCAATTCAGTTGTGAATCGTATAATTCCTTTGCTTCAAGTATTCTTAATATACTCACTAAGACTACATGTACTTTAATTTGGGGAGGGGTTTCTTTACACATAAATGTGCTCAAATATGTAATGCCATTCAAACAGATGAATGGAAACTACAGTATGATCTCAGGGAGAATAAATGTATTTTTGCATCTCATATGTGTCCATAAGTTTAATAATTTACTAAAGGGTGTGTGTGTGTGTGTGTGTGTGTGTTTGTGTGCGTGCTTCCGTTCAAGTCAGGTGATGTAATCTCAATGCAATAGGTACAGCTGGCAACAATACAGTGGTGGGGTATAACTAGTGCAAACAGTCAATGAATGTTTCAGAACATATTTAAAGTCTATTGAAAGAAAATATATGAATATGTCTTTATGATTATCATGATCATGACTTTTTATGCTCAAACAATGAGACTAGTAAAACACGCACTAAAAATTGATTCCTGGAAGCCTGTTGCTATTGAAGGGCAAACTTGCAGGTGTGCTGTTAGAGCAGTATCTGTTCCTGTGTGCCTTGAGGGGGAATACTCCAGTCAGAATTGTATTCAGATCAAAGCTTCATCAACCAGCTAAAGTCTGCCTGCAGTGCCCTGTGGGTCTTTATGGATGCAGCAGCTGCCCAGGACTAAGTTAATGTTTATGTATGTTAATATCACAGATGGTGATTTGTGCCTGAAGCCTTAATACTTCTTTTTTTTTTTCATTGACGCAACATAGTCAAAGGAGAAGTTCAGTTTGCCTTGCAGAACTGCCACCGCAATGTTTGTATCAAAATAGGTCTCTGCAACACATTTTATAAACAGTGGAGATGTTGCAGACACAATATTTTTTTTTTAGCTTTACTGCATTTTCAACCCAAAAATAAGTTAGTTTGTTAATAAATCTATAAAAGAAATGACAAATGAAACATAATATTTGAAATAGAGCAGCATCAGATCTCATGGGTTTACTAGTGATGTGGGAAACAACACTTTCTAAAGCACTTTATTCACTGTTTCCAAGCGGGTGATACTGTCGAAATCGCTACATCTGCTGGAAAAACCTTGGTATTGTATTTGTCTGGATGGATTAATAGTCATGATACAAGTGGATTTACTGCTTTCATTGTTGTTGTTCCTAAGTACAGTGGCGACCTCTATGGGGTACTCACTCAAATCTCTTGGCTGTGGACAAGACGTATGAATTCTGCTTGACTGGAGAAGCCTGGACCGTACTGCAAAACAGAAGGAGTTGTTTGCAGCATCTTTCTTTGCACCATTTCTCTCTCAAAAAGTCAGTGCCTGTAATATAGGACAATTACAGAAGCTAAAGAGGACATTACATTAACAACGCCTTGCTACTCTATAGCACATCTGTAAAATGCAAGATGGCAACAGATTCAATTCATTCTATTGCTTAAAATGAACAATTAATTTTTAATGTAGCATCTTAATCGCTCAGAATACCTTGCTTTGTCTTGCTTTTCCTTTTCCTGTTTTGAATTCTGGATCCAACAGCCATCATTCTTCAGTGAAGTCCGCACCCTGATGGTTTGAAACACCTTGTTCCTGTCAACCTCTACAACACACACACACATACACACACACACACCCTTTATGTCAGTACTGTGTGGATACCAAGAATACTCGCATACTGTTTTTTAATGTTATAAACGGATGAAATATTGGATTCAAGTGTGACTTGCCTTCTGACATGATGCTGATATTTTCTCAGATGTTCAACCTGATGAGATTATTTTAAAAAGTTCAAATTTATTCCAGATAATTTTTTCTCCACAGTCTCCACACAAATATAACAGTAATCACTGTGTATAAAACTGTATCTGCTTCCTGTTTCTCTTTCTATATACTCACCACTGACTGCAGACCTGTTCATGACCACACATCTCATACACAACCTGTCAGACTGTATCCTGCCGTGAAAACTTACTTGTGGAAGTGACAGTGAAGAATTTATTACACTAACCATTCTGAAAAACTATGTTCTGTTCGATCAGAATTTATAGCATTGATAAATATTGAAATTACATATATATTTAACCTTTTTTCTTATGCTTTTGTCAGTGCTCACCACATTTCAAATGAAACAATTTGAACATGTCATCCTGGCAGAGTTGTGTAATAATGTTCTTCCACATATTAGTCTCCATATTCACTATCGTGTCGTGTGGTGTCACACTGTGCATCTTGTTTGTATTCTCCTCGAGCATTGACATTTTGACCTGCACTTTGTGCTTTAATCTACTATGGTGGATCTCACCGGAGATGTGTCAGCACCAATTAACCAGGTCAAATCCATTATGCATAGAAAATTAAAGCAATTCTGACTTTGTAATAAGCCCTTAACCCTGCATAGCTAATGAACATGAAATCAGAACTTGAAGTTCATTCTTGCACCATATTGTGTTCTTACCTGTTTAGGTCGGCTGTGTCAGCGCAGAGTGGAGTCGAGCCTCCTCTGGGTCTCTGTCTCACGCAGGCAGGCAGGTAGAGATGCTTCACCCTGAGCCCCCACCCCCTGTCAGTTCAGATTCCACCCCCTGTTTGTGTGAAGGATGCTGCTCTGCAGGTTGATCGAGTGGGTTGGTTGCTTATCATGACAATCAAGAGACGGGTATCATTGTTTTATAGTTTTGTGTTTCTGCGAGCTTGACATATGACAGCGCAGAGTTGACAGGGTTTGTAAACCAACTAGCTTTTGCATGCATGGTTCAGATGTGTGAGACAACTTACACCATTTAAACCAACCCTACAATTTAGTGTAGTGGTGTTTTTTCCCCCACTGACTTTAGCCTTGGAATATATAGTTACCACTCTACAAATGTGGCCAAAAAATTCAACCGTGCAGTTTATGAGCTGAAGACACATTTATATTACTTTTTTTTTTTTAAATGTATGTATTAACGTTTATATTTTAGCCCTATTTTTGAACATTTTAGGTCTTGTATTCTCGTTTAGTTTTTACTTGTGTAATTTTCCCTTTTATAAATGAGCAATGTTGGAGGGAGCCTGAGATCCAAGATGTTCATTGCCATTGACTGCTTCTCTGTTATGGTTGCACATATTTTAATAAAGAACTTGAAACTAGAAACATTTTAAGAAACCTTTTAAGTGTTGTTTCCCTCTTGTCAAATTACAACATTCCTTCACAAACATGCGGTTCCAGTTGGGAGGTTACCAGGAATTAAGAGAGACCTGATCTTAGGCAACTTGGAATGTAATCTAATGCTTTATCAGAGCCTTTACCAATATCCTCCAATCAAAACTACTGCAACTCCTCCAGCGAAACTGAAACTGTGATACTGACAAACTTAACCTCAATCTTTTCTCTTGGTATATATTTAGCCTTCACTTGTATTCGCTACTACTTACTTAATATAATATTAATAATACATTTTATTTAGAGGCGCCTTTCAGGACACCCAAAGTCGCCTTACAGTACAGTGTACAGTACAGTACATTTACTAACTTATTTACTTGTACTTTTATGTTGCACTCTGCTGAAGAGTTTCATTTTTCTAAACACAATGGCAATAAAGATCTGTATTCTATTCTGTTAAGTAATTTAACATTTTAATCAACTGAAATGTTCAAGTTTGGTCTGTAGATTGTTGTATATTATATGTGTAGATACTGATTTTTAAATGTAATTTGAGAAACAGATACATCCAAGCCTGCAGCCAAAATGATCTGCATGGCTTGATGAGGTAAGTGAGAAAATATTACTTTATCCTTTGGGTGAACTGCCCTTAACATTCCTTGAATAATGCATATTTTCAAAGGCAATAGCACACATTATTTCGCTCTCACACACACACACATACACACACAGTGTTACACAAGTGTAAAGAAATAAGATCACATTGAATAAAGAGGTCACAGTAAGCTTGCAGGAATTCACAGTCACATAGTCAATTGTTTGTTTGTTAGCAGAATGTCTTCATGTCTTTACTTTTCTCGGGTTTTGTGTCTTGTGTGAGCATTTGCACCTGACACCATAAAATAAGATAATTTAAACATAATACTTTAGGAATCCAGCAGAACCTCCTATGTTGGTTTGCCTCCTTGAACCTCAGTCAACATCTTCGAAAAAATTCCTACAGCATGTTATCAAAACAAGACGGAGGTAGTGATAACATACAGTACAGCACATACAGAACTGACATGGTTTAATGAGAATATTTTAAAGGTATTGCTCAAGGAAAAATGTTGTAGAGGAACAGGATGGTTCATTCTGAAAATATTTAAACATGAGTTGCACAGTGTGCATGCTTTGTCTTATGTTCAAGTATGTGTGTCTTCATGTGTTTCATCTGACTGCAAGACAAATTTCCCCCTAGGGACAACAAAGTTTAAGTTGACAGCTTAATGGCCTTGTTTTCTGGGGCCATTTGTTGGTTCAACTGTTTACGCTGTCATTTATTTCTATGTTAGTTTTGAAAATTGGCCCTAAAGATCTGATATTGGATGTCATCTTGAGATGTCTTCACGGGCCTGTGCCTATTAAAATTAGTCAAATATGTGCCTTACTTTTGCCCTGGCCTCTCTTCAACCCTCTGTATAACTCATATGTGTACTCCATCTGCATCGTATAGCTTGCACATTATGTAGAAATTTAACCATAATAAAATCTTTAAAATCTGGCAATAGGGTTCACAATCGGTCACATTGCATCCAAAACATGATATGTGACTTTCAAGGCATCCAGATTATTATCTAATACTATCTGCCCCCTATCTTCACAACTACAACATTGCACATTCGTATGAAGGCACTTTACTTGTTCTTACAAGCAAAGGTATATGATAAAAATGTAGAATACTTGTTTAGTAAGACTTCTATTCACTGATCACATCAATACATTAGTTAGACTCCTGTTTCATAGATAGTAATCATTTATCATTTAGTAGGTAGATTTCTGAGCGATTTGTCTGATTTCCGAGTGTTTATGAATGCATCTTTTCCACGTTTCTACAGGAAGTGACGTCACTCGTTGTTTCGGGTTTCTCGTGTGTTAGCAGCTCCGTAAGTGTTATTGCTTTAAAATTCATTTCGAAAATGCCAATAATTAGATTTGTGTTTTATTTATATAAAATAACTTAATAAAATAGTTCGTGTTTGATGGTACACAGTAGACCAGTTAGACGAAATAGTATTGTTTTCCTTCTCAACAGCGTTGTTAGACCAGGTTAGCATGCTAGCAACTTATTAGCTTTAGTGGCTAACTCGCTAGCTGTGTTCTATACTTTATCAATAATTATTTGCATAATAACAGAAGGCGTATGTCTCACAAAGACAATAGATTAGGTGTTTAGTTATTTAAAAATATGATCAGCCTAAACGCCAACAGCAATGTTATTGGATGTTCTTTCATTTAATGTTTTACAATTAACAAATGAGTTTGATTTCAAGCATCAGTTGGTAAATGTGTCATTTCAGTAGTGTAACTCATTACTCATCATGCTGATGCTCAACACACAAATACATTTGCACACAACCACATCACCTGTACTTTATAAGGACTTTTACCCTTCCTCTGCAGACAATTTGTGCATGGTTTAGTTTTAGGTAGTTAAACACGTAGGGTAGTATCACAGATGTTGGTAGATTGAAAGGAGGCGACTTCTACCTCATTATTGACAAGTTTACATGATATTTATGTCAGGAGCTGCACCTTTCCCACTCTGTATAAACGATCTCAGGTCTTGGTGTGCACTGTTCTGAACATCACTTGGCTTTTAATGCATGTCCGTTCTCCTTTCAGCAGAGCCATCAAAGATGACAACAGCTGCAAGACCTACATTTGAGCCAGCGAGAGGAGGGAGGGGTAAAGGAGAAGGTGGAGGTGATTTGAGTGCACTCTCCAAGCAGTATTCCAGTCGAGATCTTCCAGGTCACACCAAGATCAAGTACAGGTCAGTATATCAAACATCCATGAAATTAAGTTTTGGGTTGTAATCCATGTGTTGCTGAGTGTATGGCGGGCTGATTTACAAACGGTATGTTACTCTCTGAACTCTTCCTACTGCACCTTTTATTTTCTCACTCTGAAGGTGGATATATGCTGGAAGTGAAAGAATATGTGTTGTTTTTTCACCAAATGTTCTCCTGTCCTCAGGCAACTTACCCAGGATGCCCCAGAGGAGGTTCGTGCCCGTGACTTCCGCAGGGAGCTGGAGGAGAGGGAGCGTGTAGTTGCACGTGAAAAGACCAGAGAAAGGGGACCAAGAGGTTGGTCTTTCTGGAGAGACTTTATGTATTTTGAAGTGTATGCCCATGAAAACAAAAATGTTAAAACGACATTGACGTTAATTTTCCAGAGCACACCACATCATCATCATCTTCGTCATCTTCAAAGAGACCCAGACTGGATCAGATCCCAGCCGCCAACCTTGATGCTGACGACCCTCTCACCGATGTAAGTGCTTGCCCTGCAATACTTAATGGACACTAAGTGGTGATTAGCACTCATTAAGCTCCCTCACCAAAATTGGTTGTTTATAGGACGATGAGGACGAGGACTCTGAGGAGGACAGTGATGACGATGACACTGCAGCTCTTCTGGCAGAACTGGAGAAGATCAAGAAGGAGCGGGCCGAAGAGCAAGAACGCAAAGTAAAGTTTTAACCGGGCTGACAGCACAGTTGGCAAATTAAGACACACGTTACGTTTAAGAGGAGGCACATGTGACCTCTTTTAGTGACTTTGCTTATTTTCCCATTTTAGGAGCGGGAGCAAAAGGCAGAGGAGGAGAGGATTCGTATGGAGAATATCTTGAGTGGCAATCCATTGATCAATTTGGCAGGGCAGCAGCAACAACAGCAGCAGCAGCAGCAGCAACAGCAGCAGCAGATAACCCAGACTCAGAATACATTCAGAGTCAAGAGAAGGTATCTTGCAAACACACACACATATATGTATGCACAACATGAGTATTGTATTTGAAGAAAAAAAGTTGTCTTCACTTACCATCAACAATTAATTTGTTAATGTCTTTCTAGGTGGGATGATGATGTTGTGTTCAAGAATTGCGCCAAAGGAGTTGACGAAGCACGGAAGGAGAAACGCTTTATCAATGACACACTGCGCTCTGAGTTCCACAAGAAATTTATGGAGAAATATGTAAAGTAAAGGACTTGGTGTTTTTTGTTTTGTTTAAATCTTTTCTTTGGTCTCTGTTCTCCAGTTGCCCTCTATCCTAAGAATGGTAGATGGCATTGAAATACATTCTGTATTCAAATGCATTAGTATTTGTACAGCCAACACGTAACCTGTTGTATATAAATGAGTTGGCGAGGTACATCCTTTGAATAAAGCTCATGAAAAGTAGAAATTGTTAAATGTCTTTCTGTAAGTTTTAAAAAAAAAAAAAAATATTAATTTCAATAAAGACTTTAAGACTGTGTTGGCTTGCAGGAATTTATTTGAGAAAATGGATGCCAGTGTGGAGAATTATCTCACAGCTTTGTTCTACAGGTATTAATTGCACCTTTTTTCTTAATTTTAACTTGTTTGGGTACTGGCTGTAATAATTGTAGTTCTCATTGAGCACAATTGTAGACTACATAAACAATTCTGACAGAAAGGGATTTATACATTCATACTTTGATGAACCTGGAACCAGGAATTTACTTCAGAATAATGTTTTGGAAGTATTCTTAATAGAATGCAAATGATTCTACATATCCACATAATTAGGTGCAAGTTTTGTTTTCAGCTTGTCTGCCCTTTAGTCTTGAAGCTCATACTCAAAATATGGACTAAGGTAAAGATTAATAGAGTTCTTAGAGACCTTCCAAATAAGGATTGCTGGTATAAAACCCAATTTGGGTATACCTAAACCTATAATCACGATCCTTAAAATGTTTTAAATCTTTCTTATTTAAAATGTAATATGTCTACATATCTTTTTATTTTGCAATTTGCCAGTGCATTAAGATAATTTGCCCTGATTACAAGTTGTTATTTTTGAAGTATCCAGAATAGAGTGAAAAATGTCAACAAATTCTCAGGGAATTATGTGGGGAAAACAACTTCTCTCTTCTTACTCCATCTAGACCTATTGTCTAATAGCCATGTACTGTCTCACTTCAAGTATATTCTTGAATGTTAACATGTTAGGATAGATATTTAAAATGTTTCAGTGCCCACATTCAACCTTTCATATTTGATTGCAAACAAGATTTAAAAAATGTAGGAGTAAGCGCAGAATAAAGCACCATTAAATTAATTGCAACGAGTGCTTTTGTTTTAAATTATTCCAGCAGCAGATTAGATTTAGATACATTGAACTCATCAAAGGAAGTTACAGAGATGTGGCATTTATGAGACATGGAACATGGAGACTGTGCAAAGCAATGTATGTGAACGTATGATGCTATTCTCAAATTAGTTCAACTCTGAATGCCTAGCAATGCGTGGTATTCCTTTTAAAACATTACCCACCAAGTTTCTGTAACAGCTGTTTCAGAACAATAGGTACAAATCAAAACGTACAAAGAGCAGTGAAGGCAGCATGTACTCAGCCGACAGGGGGCGCCATCTCCAACAATCGCGCTATTGTGACAGGGGTTGGGAGGCTGCTGGGAAAACATGGCAGCTTCCTTTTGTTGGTGGGGATTTACTGTAGTCCGAGAAGGGATTTAAAGACATTCTTCAGTGGATACAGGGATCTTTATCGTATAACTCGGGGTTCACACTGCCAGTTATCTAAACACTTGAAGCAGGAGAACATGGAGAAGAGCGGGAGCATCGACAGTTTGGGCTCGAAGCGCTCCTCTTCACGACAGCCAAGTGTTGATTCATTGTCCAGGTAGCTAAACCCACCACAACACGTCGCTTTTTAAGCTAGCTAAAAGTTTTGAAACTAACAGACGGCTTTATAGTTAAGTGTCATAACATAAATGCAGATGTCTAATCCTAATGCAGTTTTTGTAACCCGTCAGAAGTGACCGTTAAACCACAACCACTGTAATGTGTGGTTAACAAACTGCCATGAAACGACCACTGATGCTGACAGTAAAGTAGGGCACCATTTAATGACTGTTGTCATTTATCGACCATTATCCCTTTTAATCAGAAGGTCGAACACTGTGGGATGTGAAAATATTAGCAAATGTCACCAGTGTCCAGAGTAATGCCATATAAACACCCTGAAGTAGATTTCCTAGAGCCCAAGGTGACGCCTTCAAGTTACTTGCTGCTGATACTTACTCAGTCTGACTAACGGCTGAACTCCCAAAGCAGAAGACGCATTCAAACCTTGTGTAAAAGTAGCAACTCAACAGTGCAGACATATTCCGTAAAAGTATAAAAGCATTAAAGATAAACTACTGTCAGTATTCAGAATGGCTCATTTCAGAATTACAAATATATATTATATTATTGGATTATAATTATCGATGCATTAATGTGTTGATCACTTTAAAGTTGCAGCCGGTAAAGGTGGAGCTCATTCTAACTACGTTATATACGTCTGGGTAGCTTTTAAATTTGGGGTCAATAACGTCTTAATTATTAATAATACATCATGTACTTGTTGATTATATTTTGTATTATTAAACTTAATCAGCAAAGTAGATAAGATATTAAGATATTAAATAAATGTACAATATTTGGCTGTGGGATGAAGTGGAGTAGTTTTTGTAATTGTAATTGTACTTAAGTGTTGAGTAAATGTACTCGGTTACAATCCACCACTGCCCCAAAGTTGCTACTCAGCTGATAAATACAGAAAAATATTTATTAAATAAATTTCATATTATTATTTAATCAAATAATGGTTTAGGCACAAGTGAAATGAGATGAGAAATGAGAAGTATTTCCTTTCAACGTTTGTCTCTCACCAGTACTTCCACCTCTCGCTCTGACCGGTCTGCCCAGGCCAAAGCAGCCTCTGCGATGTCCGCTGACTCTGCAGCCACCTCTACAGAGCTCTCCCCAGAGCTCAGGGTTAGTAGCCTGCACATAGTTCACTGACATCCTGCTGCTTCATTAATTACTGATAATAATGACCGAAGCATGACTCCTCTTTTCTGCACCTTCCAGGTTAAGCCCAAAACTGCTGCCAAGGTATGTCATCTCGGGAATTACATACTACCCAACGTGTGTCTTTGAATAATAATAATAACTATATTATTATTATCATTATTACCTTGGCATCACAGGTTCAGATCAAGAGACGTTCAGTTCTCATTTTTATCTTATTTTTCCAGCAGGTGTTTAGAGATTCAGACAAAGAAGAGCAACAGTTACTTCCAAATGAAACTGTGCAAGACGTGGGTATGTTCTCCCTTTGCTTGCATGCGTTGAAGGCAAAGAAGCTTTTTTCCACGTTAAAGCAATATGAAATATATTTCTTGTACTTTGCTAAACCAAGATTATTTTTCTTGTTTTATTGTATAGCCCAAGATGTCACCTACTTCTGTCCTTTCATTGGAGCAATGAGGGGAACAGTGACTGTTACCAACTACAGACTTTTCTTCAAAAGCATGGACAGGGTATGCTTTGTGATTATTATTTTTTTAAATGCTCAAAGAATCATTCTGTTTTTGTTAATGTGTAGTTGGTTTCTAGGAGCCAGCGTTTGTGCTGGACCTGCCCCTTGGGGTGGTGAGTCGTGTGGAAAAGATTGGAAGTGCATCAAGCCGTGGCGATGTGTCATACGGGCTCGTTTGCAAGGTGAGTAAGATGTGGAAATTACACTTTTTTAATATGGCAATTCAGATGTTTACAGTTTATGGATGCAAGAACCTACAGACAGCTCAGTAGATGACACAGTGCACAGGTCATTAAGAAAGAGTGAGACCACGAACAAGCTCTATGTCCACAGTAGCATGGCATAGATGCTTTACTACTATGAAATCACACTTACATTTACATGCTGCTACTGACCCCTGAGTTTGTCCATGATCTGCTGCTCTGCCTTTCTGCAGGATATGCGTAATCTACGATTTGCACACAAACAACTGGAGGACACACTCAGGAAGTCCATTTTCGAAGTGCTGGTGAAGTTTGCGTTTCCTGTTTCTAACGGGCTGGTGAGTGATTCTCAGCCACGCTGTCTGTGACACTGTTACTCTGCATTGTCTGCCGACTGATAACCTCTCCCACTCTACAGCAAATCTTTGCCTTTGAATATGGGCAAGTCTTTCCTGAAAACGGATGGAAAGTGTATGACGCTGTCTCGGAATACAAAAGACAGGTACATAAAAACGACACAATACGACTGCTTAGCTTAAAAGGATTGTTTAAAGTGGGGTGGTATTAGTTACCTTTCCATAGTCAGTGTATTACCTACAGTGGTTAGCGGTCGGCACGCCTCCAGTTTGGAGATGCAGGCAGGAGAACTGGATATACACTTCATATAACCCCACACAAAAAGATCTGAATTATTCCTTTAATTTTACACAAAGGTTATTTCATTGGTTACTTGTGTGTTTTTAAAGGGTATACCCAATGAAAGCTGGAGGATATCAAAAGTAAACGATCACTACGAGGTTTGTGACACCTACCCATCAACTCTGGCGGTGCCTGTCAACATACCAGACGAAGAGCTGAAGAGAGTAGCTGCCTTCCGAGCAAAAGGAAGGATACCTGTGAGTGACCAGTCTTCAGCATGACTCTAACTATCCTCTCCTGTACCGCTGGATTGTTGCATTGTCTTTGGTCGTAATCTGTTATACTCTGTGTGCAGGTGTTGTCATGGATCCATCCAGAGAGCCAGGCGACAGTGACGCGCTGCAGTCAGCCAATGGTTGGAGTAAACGGCAAGCGCAGCAAAGAGGATGAGAAATACCTTCAGGCGATCATGGATGCTAATGCTCAGTCTCATAAACTCTTCATCTTTGATGCCAGGCCCAGTGTCAACGCTGCTGCCAACAAGGTTTATTAGATAAAAATAAATACAAATATAACAGTTTTAAGTAGAGATGCACGATAGATTGTTTTTGCCAGTTTGTTACATGCGCTGCATGATTGTTTTACGTCGCGCACAGCATCACAGACGGTAACGTCACAGCCACACACACGTCATGCATCTCGCGCACACAGTGGCAGCTGCGGTACACAGTACAGCCACACACGCACGCATGCATCTTGTCCTCCGTGTGGAAGTTGGTGCAGTTTTGGAGAAAACTTTCAATTAAAGAAAATGTACGGAATCGACCAAGACAATTGCAACCTGGTACATCTCTACATAGAAGGAAACTCAGGCTCTCCTTGCTAAATGAACCAACACCAACTTGTCTCCACCTGTGTTTGTTCTTTTTTTCTTCAGATGAAAGGCGGTGGGTATGAAAGTGAAGATGCGTATCAAAACGCTGAGCTGGTATTCTTGGATATTCACAATATCCACGTGATGAGAGAGTCACTCCGCAAGCTGAAGGACGTGGTCTACCCCAACATCGAGGACTCTCATTGGCTCTCCAATCTGGAGTCCACTCATTGGCTTGAGCACATCAAGGTGAGCACACTGATGCATCAGTGTGATTGCAAACCAGGAGAGGAATGAGGTCAAAGAAGGAAAAGAAAAATGAGCCAAACCCAGGCTCTTGAACAAGTAAAACTTATTTGCACACACGTAAGACTGCATAAAATCCAGATAGTGAAAAAATTAGAAATTTGTCAGGAGAGGTGAAGAAGACATGTGCTTATACAACGGACCTCCCCACAACTTCAGGAGAAAAACCAATAATAACATTTTGTGTGTTTTGTAGCTGATCTTAGCAGGAGCACTGCGAATCGCGGACAAGGTGGAGTCTGGGAAAACATCAGTGGTGGTGCACTGTAGTGACGGTTGGGACCGCACAGGCCAGCTCACCTCCTTGGCCATGCTCATGCTGGACGGTCACTTCCGCACCATCCGCGGCTTCGAGGTGCTGCTTGAGAAAGAGTGGCTGAGCTTTGGTCACCGCTTCCAGCTGGTAAACACATTTTCCCTCCCTTTTTTAACAGTTGGGAAACCCCATGAGGTGTGGTAGCCTTCGCAGTTGCATCACCGATTGTCCTTTCTTCTTCTTTAAGCGTCTCGGTCATGGCGATAAGAACCACACAGATGCAGACCGCTCACCTGTTTTTATTCAGTTCATCGACTGTGTCTGGCAATTGACTCGCCAGGTAAGCAATAAGTGGTACTGATATGTGGAAAGATTCTTCAGAAGAACCATCTTTCATGGACACTAATAAAGCTGTTTTTACTTAAGTTTCCTGCAGCCTTTGAGTTTAACGAATACTTCCTGGTAACCATCCTGGACCACCTGTACAGCTGCCTGTTCGGGACATTCTTGTGTAACAGCGAGCAGCAGAGGTTAAAGGAGGTAAGAGCATTCTGTTTCTCTCAGCATTTAATGTTGCTGTTGCAAAATGAGACGTTTGTGAACGGTACGGAGGTTTGTTGTGCATTCCGTGTCATGACAGCCAAACCTTTTTATTTTACAGGAGATTCCCAAGAGGACAGTATCGTTGTGGTCTTATGTAAACAGCCAGCTGGAGGAGTTTACCAATCCTTTGTATGTGAACTATTCCAACCATGTGTTGTTCCCTGTAGTCAGCTTACGTCACCTGGAGCTTTGGGTTGGCTACTACATTCGCTGGAACCCTCGCATGAGACCTCAGGTATGTTGAGAAACCTGTCTCAGACACCCCAGGCAAAAACATTGTTTTGACATTTTGCTTCCATAACTTTCAGACTAGTAGAAAGAAAACATTAAAAAATACACACTTAGGTGTTTCTTTTACTAACGTCGTCTATTTGGATCTGTAGATTTCTCCTAAATTCATCAAAAGTTAGCATTAGATAATGCCTCAGTTGCATATTTAGACATCAAATTTCAGAAAACTTGTAATACAGAAAATGATTGTCTTAATGTAAGTTATTAACTTTAAAGTTCCATGTTGATTTCTATTAGTTTTGTATTCACCTGTAGTGTCTTGCGAAATGTATGGAATTTTACAATACATATCTTTTAAAGGAACGTTTTCTCAAAATGAGTTTTTTCTCAGACTCTGAGCCAGAAATTTCCACCTCAGCAGCACTTACATACACCAAACTTTCCTGTTTCATTCCTATATGTAACCTGAAGGTTTTTACAGAGGGGTTTGTTCATATATCTGTGATTTGTTTAACATTTTATTGCTTAAAGCAGGGGGAAAAAAAGATTTTATTTATGGCTTTTGATAGGATTTTCTGATTTATGTATTGATACAAAGACAATTCCCTCTATAAAACCTTTGACTCTAATATTTCAACAAAATGAAACAATCATTTTGAACCTGGCTTAATCCAATGTTCAGGTTTCTCATCCGTAATGTTTGCAAATGAGCACATATTTAATTAGATAATGCTGCATTTGAATATTTAAGCATGCAAAATACTCGTAGTACAATAAACAATTGTTTTAATGTAAGTAATCAACTGGTGATATATATTAGTTAAAATGTTGTACCCTATTCACCTGTAGTGTCTCCCCTTACTTTAGTGTTTTTAAAGGAAATTGTTTGCATACATGCTCCATTTTAGTGGTTGAACTTGAGCTTTACACATATTGCCTTTTTTGTAGGAACCTGTTCATCAGCGCTACAAGGAGCTTCTGGCAAAGCGTGCTGAGCTGCAGAAGAGAGTGGACGAGTTGCAGCGAGAGGTGACCAATCGCTCCGCCTCTTCATCTGAACGTGCGGGCTCCCCCACGCGCTCCATCACTCCAGTGCAGACCTTTGTTTGACGCAACTTTGACCCTCATGACGGTCGCAGAAGCTAAATACTACCTGTGAGAAGGTGCCATACAGTAGTAATCAGGAGGCCACACTATGAAGGACCTGTTTGCCAAACTGGCCCTTTGGGTGACACACCGCGTTAACACAACACCACCTGTCTGTTGTATTTGCACCTCTCACAGGGAACGTAGAGTCTGCCTGCAACAGAAGAGTGTCTGTCTCGGACTGCTTCACTACAGCCATATTGTACTCTCCCTCCTGGGTTGAGAAGAGTAGACCAGAACCAGAGTAGTGACTACTGTTTAGCATATCGACATACCTTCAATCAGTGTTGGATCATTTTCAAGTACACTCAAATATTACTCTGGTAAATTATGTATGCCTTATACACTTCATAGGAACACTCGCTTCATTTCTCTACACTTCAAATGTTTCGACGTTGATTTGAAAGCAATACCGCTGAAGCAATTGTGAAGATGTACATTACTGCAAAAAGTATTTTGAGCTCTAGTGATAAAGCTAACAATATGGCCCGGGAATTGTTAAATATTCAAAAATGTAGCTAAAGGGCTGTAATGTTAGTTTCTTCTAATGAAAAAATAACTAGACATAGAGTGCATTAATAACGTCAGCAGGTTGTCTTCCCAAGTCGGTGCTTTTAGATGGTCGTGACCAAATATCTCTGTTTTTTTTTTTTATGAATACATAAAGTTATGTAAGGCATTCCTCTCATTTATGATTTCAGTTTTGTAAGTTTCATTTTTCTAACTAGTTATTTATTATCCTTTGGTCCGGACTTGTAAATATGGCTCACAAACACACTGTCTCATGTCATAAATTGATTTAGAGATGTTCCCATGCAATATTAATAAGCTACACAGAATATGCAACAGTTAATTTGTCCCAGTTAATATCGACTACTTGCGAAAATGTTAACGTGTGAACATTTCTTTCAGATGCTTTTAAAAACTAGTATCAGCCAATATGTTTTATAGGCAGCAGAATGTGTAACAACTAATCATTTGCTTTGGGTGTTTTTTTTTATGTTTTAGCTTAATGAATAATTATCTGTGCCTTGCTCTAAATGACTGATTGATTGGGAGAATAACAAGAGAACAATGTGCAGTTTTTTAATTGCCATGATGAAACGGTAAACACAGTGTAAGTTAGCCTTTCACTGCGTCTGTAAGTACTTGCAATAAACATGGGAATCAAACTTCAAGGAGTCAGCGCCCTCCAGTTTATTTTTTACCTTTACCTATTAATGTTTTGAATGATAGCAGAACCCCAATTGCATTAGCATTAGCATTAACTCTTGCTATAATTATGGTCTTTCCATAAAATATAACAAATATATTAAGTGCCTTTTATTATAAATTAAGTCTGACATTTACAGTGTGACTCTGCTGGAGGGTAATATTAGACTCGATGGCATTACCATGGTCATATTCAAGCTGTTTCACTCTCATACCTAAATGTTATATGACTAGGCATACATTGGTGATTTTTATTTATGCCCTTCACTTAAAATGAATTGATATTGCCACTAAAATTGCATTAATCTCCCTTGTACAGTTATTAAGTGTAACTGTTTCTCCACTGGATTTGAGTGAGGCTGCCATGCTGAATGTGCTTCATTGCATCAAAACTTGTTTACGGAAATTGATATAATGCAGGCCATAGCAAATGTCAAAATATATTAATAAAAGTGCTGATACTATGTAGTCAAACTTTTGTGAAATTGTGGGCTCTTATTGTGTTAGTTTTTGGAGGAAACACCATTTGCATGTGTTGCCCATCGGCTTCTTGAGAGATTTCATTTTGATCCAGCTAGGCTTTTCCTAATTCTATTCTTTGCTGTTGAGTTAATTAACAAGCAACTCATCCCAATGAGTCTGTTGTTTTTAATGACCAGAATGAGACGTTGTGTAGCTGCTGCACCGAATTAGACCTAAAACCAGGTTATCCAAGAACCCCTCATTGGACACATTACAGTAAACAATTAGGTTCTAATAGATGGTTGTGGTAAACTGGGATGAGTTGGCCATTTATAAACATGTTTAGGAAATTAAGAAATAGCAGAATTCCAAATAATATGATGGTTTCCATTTGAAACGATGTAACCTGCCATTAATGAATCAATAATTACACACAAAATATTCACAAGTAAAACTATAATAATAATAATAATAATAAGTAGATAAGAATACAAAATAAGTGTAAGTGTCCAGTGCTATTGTTGTCGTGACTTAGTTAAAAGCTGCGCAAGTTAATGACATGATTATACATGATCATGGATGTATAAAATAAATATATATGACTATACATACAAAATATATAAAACATTAAATAAATTATATGAAATTGTATTACAAAATGAATACAAAAATACAAACAAAATAAATAATGATAAATATATATAAAGGTGAGCTGTGTTGAGTGAGCATGTGATTGGCTCTGCGCATTTCAAAATGTGAATCCCGCGGACGGATGTTGTGTCGCGATAGGTTTCCTTTCTTCTTGTGTAGCTGGCGACCACTTCCTGTTACATGACGACGACGGCGTTGATACAAAAAGAGAGAAGGAAAACAGGAAAATACCTTTCTCAGCGAGAACAGTGTAAACTTATGATAAATAGCCAGATATATATTAACGGGTTGCGTTGTGTGGCGACATAACTAACAATTTATCTTACATTGGTCTGATTGGATGACGTTTGAGCCGTGAAAGATCACAAATATTTGGAGTTTATTGTTCTTCGCCTGCTCCCTCCAGCTAAGCTATATCTGTGTTGTTCTACGCTACTTAGCCGAGCTAGCTAACGTTAGCTAGCACTGGATGCCAACGCTGTTTGTGTGTTCTTAGTCCTCAATTAGCAAACGGATAGAAAGGAAATAGCTCCGTTAATCCGTTCAGTTTGCAGCTGGACTCAGCTAACCTCTTCTTGCTCGGTGACATTAGTTGGGCGAGAATGGCAACATCGGCTCTGTACGCCTGTACGAAGTGTAACCAGCGGTACCCCTTTGAGGAGCTGTCGCAGGGCCAGCAGCTGTGCAAGGTATCTGCATGTGTGTGTGATCGAGGATGACTGGAAACAACAACAATCCCGAGTTTTGTGGATGTTTTGCCAGTTTATGGCCGACTGGGTGTGATGGTGTTACGACAAGTCAGATTATGTAACAGCATTTATTTTTGCAACCCGAAAGCGCTAATACAGTGACTGTAATCTTGTTGTTTAGATAATTCCGTAATTGTTTTTTCCGTGAGACGATCCTGTTCCACATTTCTATCTGCTGAACATTAATTAATGAGGCATCAAAAGAATAATAATTGTTATGTATTGCTATCGTTTTACATACTGGCCAACTTGTTGCTCTTGTTGCCGTGTTCAGGCTTTTTTTTTTTCTGTTAGAGAAATGTGTTTATGTATTTCACTGCTGTCAGCACTGATTTGATATTTGTTTCAAAGTGGACAGCGTTATCACTTCGGAAACATCCTTCCAGCACTAGAGAGGTTTCTCCAGAATAATTAGAGAACTTTTCTTTGCATGATAGTTAAAGCACAAGGTCAATGTACACACTAAAGAAATTACACTTAGATTTATATATTTCTTTACTATTTAAAGACCCACACCTTGTTAATTGTGCTTATTTTCCCACACCGTCCAGCCCTACTGCAATACTGTGTTAGGTTGACAAACAAAAGCAGTTGCATTAAAAGATTGTCTTCATTTCTTTTATACACCCAAATAGTCATGTGTTGTTATTTCCACAGATGTTGTTGCTCACAAAAGGAGTTATGAGGCGGTGTTGTTTTTGATGTGTCTATTGTAATAACACAATTACAATCATAAAACATTTCTTTGTTTTGTTGCCGCAGGAGTGTCGCATCGCGCATCCAATAGTGAAGTGTACATTCTGCAGATCTGAGTTTCAGCAGGAAAGGTGAGATATGTCCTCTCAGTTATGAATTTCAGTGTTAATTTATGCAATTATTAATAGTGAATGTCTTTGCATTTTATGTCATTTGTTTTGTTCTTTACAGTAAAACCAATACAATCTGCAAAAAGTGTGCTCAGAACGTCAAACAGTTTGGAACAGTGAGTAACAAGTTTTTTCTTGAAGCACTTTGAACATCAATTGTATTTATCGAGTTGCACTTACATTTGTTTTGCAGTCCATGACGTGTAAATACACCTTTTAACATTGTATTTTGTCCGTCTTTACAGCCCAAACCCTGTCAGTACTGTAACATCATTGCTGCTTTTATTGGGACAAAATGCCAGCGTTGCACTAACTCAGAGAAGAAATATGGACCTCCACAGACCTGTGAGCAGTGCAAACAGCAGTGCGCATTTGACCGTAAGGAGGAGGGCAGGAGAAAGGTACGACCCTTACACACACACACACACACACACACACACACACACACACACACACACACACACACACACACACAGTCTAATTTGACAGTGAATGTGTAACAGCTAATCTAATATGAAATACTATCTTGTCTTACAGGTGGACGGGAAACTGCTGTGCTGGCTCTGTACTCTGTCCTACCGCCGTGTCCTGCAGAAGACCAAGGAGCAGAGGAAGGGCTTCGGCTCCTCCAACTCCTCATCCCTGAACGAGAAAGACCACCACTCCAGACCTCACCATCATCACCACCACCACCAACACAGACACAGCAGCTCTCATCACAAGTACGTCCTCTGTCTTGTCACTGTTCGTTTTCACAGAATAATTCAATGATTTGTCTCGTGTTTTATGCTATATATTGTTGTTTACCGGATGTCGGGAAAAGTTGAAAATTGGAGCCAACTGACAGTTAACTTGTCTTTCGCAGACTAAGTGGGAGTTTGAGTCCTGAGCAGGAGCAGGGACTGTGGAAACAGAGGTAACACTTTCCTTCTCATTTGGACTGCATAATATATAGCAAGAAAATGTTCTAGGTCCAAATTGTACATTGTCATTTTGATTTTCTTTCCAGCCATAAATCTTCTTCAATCCAGAAGGAGACTCCAAAGAAGAAACCAAAACTGGAGATGAAGCCATCCAACGGGGACAGGTATTATAAGTTTTATTAAAAAAAAAAAAATGCACATTCCTTTTGCAATCATCCTGATGATTCTTTTTCTTCCACATGTTAACTACTTATTACTGGCCTTATGCTCTTTCCTCTCTCCCATCAGTAGTTCCCTCGCCCAGTCAATGGATTCTGGAGGAACGGACAACTTCATTCTCATCAGCCAGCTGAAAGAGGAAGTGATGTCACTGAAGAGACTTCTGCAGCAAAGGGATCAAACCATTCTCGAGAAAGACCGAAAGGTATGTTATCAGCCTCCAGCGCTAATGAGTTGCATCGCTGTTGGTTGCTTGTATTTGACGTATTGATTATTAATTTCCCTTCTAGCTCACAGAGCTCAAAGCAGACTTTCAGTATCAGGAATCCAACATGAGAGTTAAGATGAACCAAATGGATAAATCGCACAAAGAATCTATGGAGCAACAGCAGGTAGGAAACTACAGATGCACACGTGACACGGTCATGATATGTTCTGATGTACATGTTTCAAGGAGGTGTGGTACATGATAATTACTAAGGCATGTCATTTTAGTCCTGCCCATCGCTGACATTCACTGTCATCAGTTCAAATACCAGCTTCTTTTATCTCCACTTAAAGGCCCAGTACAAATAACCTCAAGCAAAACCAGTCTCATCTAAATATCCATTCCTGAGATTATTGTTTTCAAGTACATCTTGCATTTGTATATAAAACCATTTTGTATTCTTATTGTTTGAATGTGCAAACATGTTGGAGAAACACTGTGTGATGATCCTTATCTGTTGTCTTGCCCAAATGATTTAAAGTGGGGATGTATGATGTTGTATAGCATTCGCTATTTGGAAATAATTGCTTCGAAATGTTCATCACTACCAGGATCCATATCCTGCTTGTGTGTCATGTATGTGCCAGGGATGAGTCACTTGTTGCATAAGTTTGCAGTCTGTTGTTGTGGCTACGATGTGTCAGTTGAGTCATTTCCTCTGGTGTTACTTTTTTAAATAATGGTTGCTATTTAGTAAATGTGACTTTGGCTGCCGACGTGTTTGATGCACCAAAGGTGTGTTTTTTCAGTGCAATTGCAGTTGAAAGTTGCTCATTTTGGGGGAAAACCCTTGAGCTTGTAGGGTCGGATGAATGATGAGTACGGAAGTGATAAAAGTAAATGCTTTGAAACCGATATGTTCTAAAGCCAGCCAGGGTGTTTGCTGCCATTAAAATCACAATCAAGATTATTATTATTATTAATAATAATTATAAATTATAAATTATAATTATTATTGTGATTTCACAAATGAACTAACACTGTATCATTTGTTTCCACAGGGCAAGAACAGGGAGTTGATGAAACAAGTAGCCGCCCTCTCTAAAGGGAAAAAGTTTGACCGGACAGGAAGTTCACTGCTGTTGCCCTAACAATAGGCCAGCCAACGGGTAACAACACAGAGCGGCTTCATTGTTGTAAAACTGTGAAAGTCTCCCTCCTGTGTTTCCTCATTGCCATCAACATCGATTACTTCTTAATTGATAAAGCCGGAGACCATGTTGTACATGGAACTCAAGTGTTCAATCAAAGAAACCTTTTCTCTAAGTGTCAGCATATTTTAGATATTTTATGGCGACTTTTCCACTGGTTCATAGGATGTGTGGCTTTGGATTGAGTGGAGGATGGAGCCCTCGTTTTTAACACTGCTGGGCCAAAACAAAAAAGCATGGTGTGCATATGTGGACTGCATTCTGTCAACTTGATGTATCCACTTAATTTTTATGGATGTCATGCAATTTATTTATTCAACTGTATTTCTTAGCTTTTTTATTTCCTCACAACATACTAAGAGAATATACCACGTTTTGGGGTTTTCTTCAATAGCAATTAGTTATATTTTTCTAAATTTATGCGACTGTGTAATACAAGTTTTCCTCAATGGAGATTCTGTGCAACTTTACAATGTATGCAAACGTGGGATGGGTGACCACAGAGCTGCTGCTCAACAGTAGAGAACCCTCTCAGTAACAATTCATAAAACAACCAATGAACACTTTAAAAGGCTGTCTGACAGAGAGACGCCTCTTGGCTGCCCTCTTTTTCACTGTGTGACAGCTGTAGTGCGTTGCTGTTTCTCTTTAGTGGAACGATTGTAATACTGCATGATTTTACTGCCAGACACCGGTTGGCATCGTGGTCAGACTTCTTTTTTCCCCTCCCTTTTAATTTGTTTTCTAAAAATCACTTGTAAATGTATTACTGGGGTCAGCCATTGTATTTAAACTATTGCTTGTATCTGTTTTTAGTGAGTACAGTATGTGTATGGTAAGGCCAGTTGAAATTAATATGTCTGTAGAAGATGCTTTTTAAAGGAACACATCTATCACCTTGCATTATTGGGCTGGTTTCATACTGTGGCGTCCAGGATCACTTTTGTACTTTTTTCCAAACCAAGTGTTTTAAAACTATTAAAACTGGCTAAACTGTTATTGTATGTTTGTTTTTATTGACCATATATGTGTTTTATGAAATGGCCTTTAATTTTCAACCACATTATTGCCATTGATTAAATGAGATTATTTTTTTATCTCAGTTTATTGAAAGGATTACTACTACTTACTGTACTTTATATTATTGGTACATATTTTAAAATTCATCCCGTCATGTGATTGTTAAGATGTTTGCTTGAAGAGTGCAAGAAATCCACTCTGATGAAAGTCAGATTTTGGGATTGATCAAGCGAAGCTGGAGTGGATGGGATGGGGTATGTACTGAGACACATACTGTGCATGTCTTGTGAAGGTCATCTAATTGTATCTGCTTTAAAACCTCAATATACACAGGGTTATTATCAGTTAATATAACCTAGTACTACTAAATGGTCACATTCTCCTGTCTACAGTAAATATTTGAGATTACTACAATATACACAAATCATAACATTTAATATCTGGTCCTCACAAGTTATCTCGCAAAATGGCTGTTTACCACAAGAATACAAGGACAATTAGTAGTAATTGGTCATTACATTTATTAAATGTTTATTTTGACAAATAAAGCAAAATCTTAACCTCTAATTAATTGGGGAGTGATGCTTGAATTGTACAATTTACTTGTTTACATGGGCTACCATAAACACATACAATTACAAGACACGACAGCTCTTTAAATTGAACAAAACGTCGAAATGATGGCCTACATTTGAATTCAATGAAACGCTGGCCCTCTCCAGACAAAAATGAGGCGATGGTTAAGCATAAGAAACATAATGTGTCTGGTCTTATGAACGATGTCTGCCGGTTAGTAATTAATTCGACATTGAACGTTTGTTTGCTGAACAGAAGGAAGGACAGCGGCATCTAACAATGTCAATGATAGTAAGGAAAATAGAAGTTTAATGATTTGTAAGGGATAATTATCAGCAGAAATTCACAAATTCAATGCAGCACAATATAATATATCGTTAGAAAGTCAGCGGTGCTCTGTTATGCATACTTACATACTGCTAAATAATACTTTCTGGAAATTGAAGATTCCTCTTTGTGGCAAACACGACAGTTTACCACCTTACAGGAAGTCCCTGAACGCCTCACTCCATCCGGTTTGTGACTTTCCGCTAGCAAACTAGCTTAGCTGTAGTACACTGCAGTGTTTGATTCACAAATAAAAACAAAAGTTTGGACCGAACTTGGCTATGTGAAAACTGCATTAAATGCATTTTTTGTAATTTTACTTTTGAACTCACAATGCTGATACAGGCACATGTAGAAATATGGTTACATACATTTGAGTTAACGTATTGCAAGTTATTTTGTCTAGCGAACGTTAGCTAGCTCAGCTAACGTCATACTTTGCCTGACTGAACTGTGTGTAGCAGGTTAGCTGCTATCAATCAGTAGATACGGCAAGCTGGCTAAAACACAAGTTTACAAAATCTGAAGTTAGGTCACGAAAGGTAAGTACCTCTATGACATTTCTGATACTTTGTTTTCATCACATTACGTCATATCTAACGTTAGCAAGATAGGTAACGTTAACGAACGTAATTAGCTAACGCTGTAACGTCAACTTACTTGACGAGTTTGTCTGTTACAAAGCTTTAGCTCAAAATGGGCTATTAATCAGTTTATCATCCCTTGTCTATTGTATTGGTAACTGCACCCCCCACCAGCTTTAAAACAAGAGCGTGATTGGCACCCAACCTCCAAATCAAAACTCAGTAACTCTGTATGTGCAACAACATCACATCACAGCACACCATGAAAACATGCATGTGTTTACAAATACATGTGTCTTGTATTACATGTACTGTGCTGTGAAATATTTGAATGACCTTTCATAGGGTGACTGTTGTGGAAACTAAGTTATGTTTTCTGTGATGTTTTCTTGAAACATAAAATGTATGTAGGGTTAGGTAGGGTAAAATACATTTGTCAGCTAGAGATTAACCTTGAATGAGCCAAGTCAGGTAATACACAGGTGTCATGGGTTGGATGGAATTAAGGATCAATGCATCACTCAGGATAATTTAAGGATCACAGTCATGTCTCTCACTGTAAATGTTTTCCATTTAGTATGTCGGACTCAGACAGTGACGAAGACCAAGATCGCCCTTTCTCTATAACCGGCTTCCTCTTCGGAAACATCAACGAAGATGGACAGCTAGAGGATGACAGTGTCCTGGACAATGTGGGTGTTTTAAAGAATATTTTCTACAGTGAAACTTTAAGTAATATTATAATGCATATCATTTTAAACTAAAATGATTAAATATATGCTGGAAATTATAAATAATATAATATTGTTTATAATTAACTGTTAGAACCTGGTTGTTTTGTATTTTCAATGCGTATTCAATCTTTCTGTTCTGTATCTCCTGTTTTCTCACCCAGGAGTCCAAAAAGCATTTGGCTGGATTGGGCTCTCTGGGTCTGGGCTCACTCATTACAGAGATCACTGCCAATGAGGAGGAGGAGGAGGATGAAGAAGATGAAAGCAGAGACTCTTGTATTGTGGATGCAGAAGGTCAGTTTAACTATAAAAAAAGGAACGTTGCATTAATTTAGCGAGAAACATGTAATGACATTTTCAATATTTTTCCGCATCCAGGTTGGGTGAAAAGCACCGAAGATGCAGTCGATTATTCTGACATCAGTGAGGTTGCTGAGGATGAGACAAAGAAGTATCATCAGGCCATGGGCTCTTTGCAGCCCAGCAGAAACACAGGTGATCTAACTTTATTTATTTTTTATGTACTTAAATATTCCTTTATTAAGATGTGTAAAACTGATCTCATCTTTATAAATGCAAATGTTTTTGTATAATTAAAAACATTTTCAGAACACAGTCAGAACACCTTTTTTACTTATTGTTTTCCCCCACCATATTTACCAAAACATTTAATTTGTCCCTACCAAGGTGTTGTTGGACTGTTTACTTACATATTTTCTTTATTGTAAACATTTTTCAACATTCCTTAATCTTAGATGACGAGGATGACTATGATGCTGACTGCGAGGATATTGATGCTAAGCTCATGCCTCCTCCGCCACCACCAAGTCTTCCTATCGCTGCTAAGAAAGAGGAACCCTCCTCTCAGAGCACAACTGGTAAGGACACAGCTGGTAGCAATGATTGTGTTTGGCTTGTCCTCTTTCACAGAGGTTTAAACGGCTACTCTGGAGTCTGTAAGGAAGTGCATTTGCTAAAGGTTGTTCAACAGGGTGGATGTTATTGTCAGTTTTAGATTGCCTCTGAAGAACATCTACTACACTTTATCATATAATAAACTCAATAGTAATGCAGGTTAGATTCAAGTATTTTAGATCACAAATACCTGAAGATTAAGTTTGCTTGTCTCTGCTGCTGCTGTGATCTGTCACTGTCTCTCCTCACAGTTGGGGAAGAGGGTGATGGCATCATTCTGCCCTCCATCATTGCACCATCCTCTAACGCTGATAAGGTTGACTTCAGCAGCTCCTCAGACTCTGAGTCAGAAACTGACCGTCCCTGCCAGGGCTCAGGGGCTGGAGGCCCCCCAGATAGTCTCACCCTACCTCTTGCTGGCATCATGCAGAAAGATGCTGCCAAAGCACTGCCAGGTGTCACAGAGCTCTTCCCAGAGTTTAGGCCTGGAAGGGTAAAGCATCTTTACATGCACTGTCCTGAACTAAGTTTTATCATTGCACATGCTAAAGGTTTATTTTATCATTTTAAAATCAAGGAGTCTACTGATACCCTCTGTCTCTCGGATGTACTACCAGGTGCTGAGGTTCTTACGGCTCTTTGGTCCTGGAAAGAACATGCCGTCAGTTTGGAGAAGTGCCCGTAGGAAGAAGAAGCGGAAGCACCGGGACCCTCAGCCTGGGACTCCTCCTCCAGAAGGAGAGCCCACAGAGCAAAGCCAGGATAAGAAGTCCGGCTGGCTTTACGAGTACGCACCCCCTCCACCCCCAGAGCAGTGTCTCTCTGATGATGAGGTACATTTTCCAGTGTTATTGTAGCGGGGTTCCCACGGATCCTTAAAAAGGCATTGAATTCATTAATCTAGGAGCCTTGATTGGTATTAAAATGTGTTAAATCAATCCTTCAAAAGTCCTAAAATTGCTAAAACATGGGGGGGAAATTAACTTTTAAAATTTCAATAATTTGTAACATGTATTTCAACATAATTTACCAAATGCCTCTCATTAACGTAACAAGATCAGGATAGCGGAACCAACAACATTCATAATTAGTTTCAGAGTATTTTCTTTCTTTAGGCCGTAGGAACCCTGACAATGACAATAAGTCATTGTATCCAGCACATAACATGCTTTCCTGTGCCGTCCAGATAACCATGATGGCTCCAGTAGAATCCAAATTCTCACAAACTTGCGGTGATGGGGACAAGGAGACAGAGTCTCGACCTAAAGTAGCAGAATGGCGATATGGTCCAGCCCAGCTCTGGTACGACATGCTGTGCGTCACTGAGGATGGAAGCAACTTCAACTACGGCTTCAAGCTAAAAGAAGAGCAGACCAGTGAGCCTCAGCAGCGGAACACGCCTAAAGAAATAACAGAGACTGCACTTGAGGTATGCAGACATGGATATCTGTAGCAATAACACAACAATTATACTGATTGCGTTGCTGATATTGTGTATGATGCATCTCTAGTTTCTGAGGCGAGAGGATGACGACAGTGACGACAATGATGAAGGATTAAAGGACGGATCAGCCCTGGAGAATGAGCTCTTCCTGATGGTCACTCAACTGAAATGGGAGGACGATATTATCTGGAATGGGGAGGATGTAAAACACAAGGGCACAAAGACTCAGCGAGCCAGCCTGGCAGGATGGCTGCCGTCTAGCATGACCCGCAATGCCAACGCTTATAACGCACAGCAGGGTAAGACACCAGGAGAAAATACAGAAGTGACTCTTGCAATGTTTCATACTATACCTGGGTGGTGTTTACAACACTTGAAACGCACCGTAGCAGCAAAATATAAAGGTTTTAATATTTCATGTGTGAAAAAAATTACAGGTCTGACGAGAAGTAATTCCCAGTTGGTGCCACCTACGCCTCCACCCATGCCCAAAGTTTCTTCAATCACTGGCTCTAAGCGGGAAAAAAACCTCCATGATAATCATGGTGAGTTTATTTTTAGGACAGAATACAAATGATAGATTCATCAGTCCCTTGTATCTCAAACTAACTTCTCATTTTCTGTATTGTCCTCATTTGTCTTTGTTCCTGGCAGCCTCTCACGAAGAAGACTCTCCCTGGTTCTCCATTTTCCCCATTGACAGCGAGGAGTTAGTGTATGGACGCTGGGAAGAGAACATTATCTGGGATGACCAAGAGATGGATCACATGCTCATGCCACCTGTTCTTACACTGGACCCCAATGATGAAAATATCATCCTAGGTACTTTCAGAATTCACCTCTACATGTTCACCTCTGTTTAGCTTTTTACAAAATTGACTTCTTTATTGGAGTTTCACATACAATTTACAGTTATAAGCTTTTTGAGGTTTGTTTGTTTTTTGAAAGCTGAATAATCACAATAACAAAGAGAACACAAACCATCTGTTGTATACATGTATGTTTCGTGAATGTATGCGACTATGCTTGTCATTTACGTGCACTGAGGCAGATAGTCTTCTTATTTTGGCAAACTGTTGTCTCTTGTAGAAATGCCTAATGAAAAGGAGGAGATGACTTCCCACTCCCCATCAAAAGAGAATAAGAAGGAAACGGCAATCAAAAAGAGCCGCATCCTGCTTGGGAAGACTGGGGTGATAAAAGATGAGCCACAGCAGGTATGCTGCCTCTTCAGGGGAGGCGGAGGAACATGTTTGATTATATGAAATGGTCTGTGAGTCATTTGAAACCGAAAAACGGTAAAAATATGGAATTTTGAATATTATTTGTATAATCAGATTCCAGTGGTGGCTGCATGAGATTGTTTCCAACTTGTGTGATCCAAACATTTCCAAT